>NW_012103699.1:1454931-1476782 GCF_000951045.1 Mandrillus leucophaeus
TTGAGCCACCGCGCCCGGCCCATTTAATTTCTTGAACATAGTAATTATAGGTATTTGAAAATCTATGTCTGATAACTCCAATGTTTGTATCTTCTGTGGGTCTATATATGCTGCCTATATTTTCCTTTTGATTTTTTCTATTTTTTAAAGAAGACTATTTATTTTTGATTGACATTTCACACATTAGGAATGAAAAATTATGGGCATATTTTTAAGGTTCTGGATAATTTACTTTTGCTTTTGTCTAGCAGTTAGACTAGAGGCAAATCACCTCAATCTAATCATAGATTACAGTTATTCAAGGCTAGGTTTTAATTTGTGAGGTATGGTTCAACTGAATAATGACTGCCCTCCCACACCAAGAATATCCACATCCTAATTCCTGGAACCTGTGGATGTTAGGGCTTTTTTTTTTTTTTTCCATGGCAAACAACAACAGCAGCAACAACAGAAAGGAGTTTGTAGAGGTGATTAAGTTAAAGATCTAAGAATGTTGAGATGGGGAGAGTATCCTGAATTATCTAAGTGGGCCCTGAATACAAGGACATATATCCTTGTAAGAAGGAGGTAGAGGGAGATCTGACACACAGCAGAGGAAGAGGCAGTGTGACCACACAGAGACCGGAGTTACGTATTCACAGCAAGGAGGATGGTCCCTGCCGCGTCCAGCTTCGGCAGCCACCCGCAGGGAACATATCTCCCCTGGAGGCTTTGGAAGCAGCGCAGCCCTGCTGATGTCTCTATTTTGGTCCAGTGATGTTTATTTTGGACTTCTGGCCTCCGGAACTTCGAGGAAATAAATTTCTGTTGTTTTAAGACATCAAGTTTGTGGTCATTTGTTACAACAGCCACAGAAAGCCAATAATATGCTGGTCTGTTTCTTTTTACCCAATTACTGGAGTTACACTTTTGGGACCCTAACTGAATGCCTGGATCTAGCAAGGCATCTTCTTCTTGGTGGAACCTGAATTTTAATTTTCATCTCTCTAGCCCTGTATATTGGTCGCAAGCTTTGCTCAAATTCTCAAGGTCTGAGTGATTGCTTTTGAATCGGCGAATGCCTTAAAAGAAAGTGTCAGAGGCCAGGCGTGGTGGCTCACACCTGTAATTCCAGCACTTTGGGAGTCCAAGGCAGGTGGATCACTCGAAGCCAGGAGTTCAAGACCAGCCTGGCCAACATAGTGAAACCCCGTGTCTACTAAAATTAGCCAGGTGTGGTGGTTCACACCTGTAATCCCAGCTACTTGAGAGGTTAAGGCAAGAGAATTGCTTGAGCCCAGGAGGCGGAGGTTGCAGTGAGCCGAGATCACACCACTGGACTCCAGCCTGGGCAACAGAGCAAGACTCTGTCTCAAAAAAAAAGAAAAAGAAAAAAAAAGTGTTAGAAGAAAATCCCTCCAGACTTCCCCTGCTTTGGTGACTTTTCTGGGTGTTTGCAACACATGGATTGCTCTGAATCTAAATTGTCAGTCACAGCTGGAATTGATTTGTTCTTTGCAGTACTTTATTGAGCACTGCAATAGTAAGTGTATGGCTTGATGACTCTTTCTACCTGACTATCACACAGGTTATCCATCCTCTAGAATGTTTCCATCACCATGAAATGTCCCCTTCTGCCCTTTTCCCATTAATACCCTCCTCCCGTAAGAGGGAACATTTATTCTGATTTGTTTCATCATAGATTAGTTTGACCTGTTCAGTGGTCATATTACTGGAATTATACAGTATGTACTATTTTATGTCTGACTTCTTTTGCTCATAATGATTCTTATGAAAGTCATCTATGTTGTTAAATGTGTCAGTAGTTTATTCATTTGTATTGTTTGGTAATATCCCATTGTATGAATCCACCTGAGTATGTGTATCTGTTTATGGATAATGAATATGTGGGCTGTTTTCCATCTTTAGCATTTGTAAATAAGCTGCTATGAACATTTTTCTATAGGACTTTTTGTAGACATATGCATTTGTTTCTCCTAGATATATATACCTAGGAGGAGAATTTCCAGGTCATAGATGTGTGTGTATTTAACTTTATTAGAAACTGCCAGACAGGTTTCTGAGATGGTTTTATCATTTTATACTGTGGACATCAGGACATCAGAGAGTTCACATCCTTACCAAAATTTGGTATTCTGAGTATTTTTTAACTCAGCCATTCTGGGAGGATAATAGTATATTACCGTGGTTTTAATTTTTATTTTTTTCTGATGACTAATGATGGTAAGCTCCCTTTTTATAAAATGTACAACCTTCTCTTTGTTCTTCAGACATACTAAGACCACCTGGTCTATGTGCCCCAAATTGCAATTATTGCTTCCTAAATAAAATGTTTTAAATTTAGAGATTCATCTCTGTGTTTTATTTGACTTCAGTAAGTATAAGTCTGGCAGATATTCACAAATATAGTATCAGATATTCACAAATATAATATAATATATTTTCCATTATGTTACCCTGGTTGGTCTCAAACTCCTGAGCTCAAGCAATCCACGTACCTTTCCTTCCTAAAGTGTTGGGATTACACGTGTGAGATGCCACACCTGGCCTTCATCCTTCTTCTTTCTTCTTTGATTTTTAAAAAGATACGTATTTATTCTGCTCTGAAAGCTCTTATTCCCTGATTGTTTCTTTTTAAATACACCATCTCATCTTGCTTTTTTGGATGTAGTTTCTCTTATCCCTCTGGAAACACTGATTATTGTGTGTTTTTGTTGTTGCTACTATCTTTTGCTTTCTGTTGTCTATTTACTTCTATTTTTAGTTTGTTTACTCTTATCTCTGCTTTCTTCTAGCAGCCTTACTCAAACATGGGGTGATTCTGGGCTGGCTGCGAAGAGCCTGGTGCTGGGTGGTTGGTTTCTAGTTCTGCAGATGTGTAAGTGGAGCCAGTGCATTGGTAGGCTTCATTATGCCGTGATCAAGAAGCAAACTAGCTTTTTCGGGGGACCTCATGTATCAATACCTAAACTTCTCTAGCCCCTCAGTTTCTTTGAAATGGACTCTCTCAAGATTTTGCCCAGGGTATAATAGAGAGGAGGGAATAGGTGCCTGATACTGACCTTATGGAGTCAGGGCTGGAGAATGAGGCAGAAGGTAACACAATTGAGCAGATAGACTTTCATTGAATTTCCTCGTGTGTAAATTCATGCCTTGTTCTGGTCTTTCAGCATACCCCCAAGTGCATAGTTTCTCAGGTTCTGTTTCTCCAGTGAATTCATTAATGCGCTCCAAAATAGTTGACTACTGTATGTCCGGTGATGTCCAAGGTGCTAGGTATAGAGCAGTGAGCAAAACAACATCTTTGATCTCATGGGTTGGATTCCATTTAAGAGAGACAAACAAAAACAAAATCAACAAATTAATGTATACTGTATCACATGGAAGAGGAATAAAGTAGGGTCGGGGGATAGAGAGTGACAGGGGGTGGTCTTTTTGTAGGCGTGGAAATCTCTCTGATGGGAGGCCTAAAGGAAGTAAGGAGACAAGTCAGGGAAGTATTTAGTGGAAGTGTGTTCCAGATGGAGGAAACACAAATGCAAGACCCCAAGGTGAGAATGTGTGCAAGGGCAGCACTGTGTGAACTGAGGAGGGGAGTGAGGCCTCCAGTTACTCTGTTTACAGAATTTCACCACTCTCCCTGGTTGCATTGCCAGCCCTCAGCCTCTCCTGGTTCTGCACCTAACATATTTGACACTCAAAGTTGATCATTTTAAAAACCTCCTCCTCTGTATAATAAAATTATTTGCAGTAACAATAATAGAGATAAATGATAATAATGATGAGAAACACAGTGAATATTTTCTTTCTTGAATTTTGTATATATAATCAAGAAAATGAAGGTAAAATAATTACAATACACAAAAGGGGAAAAGAACCTCAAGGGATAGCACTTTTAATTATGTAGATATATTTTTTAAAACAAACAAATGTATTCCTACATATTGAGCTATCAAAATAATGAATTAACCATTATGTTTATGTTCTCAAGGCTTAACTTCTGCAAATTTTTCAGTTACCTTGTAAAAATTTATCTTCTATATATAATCATTATCTATAGATAGTATAGCCAGATATATCCTTTTATCTTCAATCATAGTTGATAAAAATACTTATTAGTATAAACTTAAAAGAATTCTTTCATATAAAGAAAATATATATGAATCTTTAGAAAAAGCCTTAAGGATGTGGAAAGTTGATCATACAAATTGGGTAATTCTTGTCATATCCAACTAAATCAGAATCATGAGGCTAAAGGGCAGAAGCGCTCAGGGCACATGAAATTGATCCAAGAATGTAATTCTCTGCAAGTCTGGCTGCTGAAACTGCCTGCTGTACCCTGAAACTACCTTTATCTAATAGCTGCTGAAATAACTTGCTAAGATTCTTAGACACGTTTTCTCCACAATCATCACTCATCAATCAGAGCTTGCCAGCTCCCCAACACTTTACTGGTACCAGGGAACTTTCTGGAAAAACAATAAGTAACATCTCCCCTTTTTATAAAATGTACAGCCTTCTCTTTGTTCTTCAGACATACTGAAGGCCACCTGGTGTATGTGCCCAAAATTGCAATTATTGCTTCCTAAATAAAATGTTTTAAATTTAGAGATTCATCCCTATATTTTATTTGACTTCAGTAAGTATAAGTTTGGCAGATATTCACAAAAATTCCATTTCACAATGAATTCCAGAAACTGCAATATGGTCCACATTTCTTTTTGGCTCAATTCTAGCAACTTTCAAACATCTTTATCATCAAAAAATCATTTCACTAGATTATTTATATCTGAAAATTCATCATAAATTTCTTATATTTGTAAAAACTTCTGAAGGTTTTCTTTTGTAAAAATCAGAAGGGCCGGGGGCGGGGTTTCATGCCTGTAATCCCAGTGCTTTGGGAGGCCGAGGCGGGCAGATCACGAGGTCAGGAGATCGAGACCATCCTGGCTAACACGGTGAAACCCTGTCTCTACTAAAAATGCGAAGAATTAGCCAGGGGTGATGATGGCGCCTGTAGTCCCAGCTACTCGGGAGGCTGAGGCAGGAGAATCACTTGAACCCGGGAGGCAAGGGTTGCAGTGAGTCGAGATCACACCATTGCACTCCAGCCTGGGCTACACAGTGAGACTCCATCACAAAAAAAAAAAAAAAAAAAAATCAGAAAACATCACGGAATCATAGTGAACATTACCATTATTTAATTTATTGGGTTACAATGGATATTCAGTTCTTGGTGAAAATACTCAAGGTTTTGAGACATTGCCCTTGTGATTTTTTCTGAACGTGGCTGCTTTTGTAACTTCTCTTTGAACTCTTCTCTGAAATGTAATTATTTTTTCCATGTACATGTACATTTTCTCACTTTATGTTGCATAGTTGCTAACCTTTCTGCACAAATTTTTTGCCTAGATTTTTAAGATACAACTTTAAAGCTTGATGTTAAACAATGTATTAAGCCTGAAATCTAGCTGTTTGCAAATATGTTTGTGTTTGATTAATCCTACCTAAAAGTTCACATCCAAAACCAAAAATCCAATAAATGATATCTCTGATTCTGTTTTATTTTCTTGATTCCTTCTTTAATTTTGACAATTAACAAAATAATACATTTTACTATTAAATATATTCAGTAATCAGTAAACTATTTCATGTGTAAACCAAAGTTTGTACTTACCAAACAAAAATATTACACTGTGCAGTTTTCTCTCTGTTTAATTTTAAACACAGAGGCTTCCACTGGTCACACAGAACAAAAGAAGAATTGAAGTAACTCAAGTTCTGTTCCTTTGCCTTTACTGTCATTGTGCTATTGTTGTCTTTCATTGTTTAGCTCTAGTATATTGTTTGAATGTAGCACTATGTAGTTCTACAGGTGTTGGAAAGACAGGAAGTATGAGGAAAGCCAGTGGCAATGATTTTGATACAACCTAAAAACAGGATACTCAGTGATGTCTGGGTGTGTCAGGGGCTGCTTGATAACTGGGAGTTCCCTGCATTCATCTCTGCATAGAATACAAGGCTTATTAAAGACTAAGTAGGCCAGGTGCGGTGGCTCTTGCCTGTAATCCCAGCATGTTGGGAGGCCGAGGCGGGTGGATCACCTGAGGTCAAGAGTTCAAGACCAGGCTGGTCAACACGGTGAAACTCTGTCTCTACTAAAAATACAAAAAATTAGCCAGGCATGGTGGTGGGCTCCTGTAATCCCAGTTACTCAGGAGGCTGAGGCAGGAGAATTGCTTGAATCTGGGAGGTGGAGGTTACCGTGAGCCCAGATAGTGCCACTGCACTCCAGCCTGGGCAACAGAGCAAGACTCTGTCTCAAAAAAAAAAAAAAAAAAAAAAAAGACTAAGTAATAAATGTGCTGATTTGAAGCGTGTATATGTATATATATAAGCTATTATGTATCTATATTGTGTGTGTGTATGTATGTGTATGTTGTTACATATATGTGTTTAAAACTCTGAAGACAAAACACTCTTTTAATCTTCACTGGGCTTCTGCCTCCACCACCCTCACCCATTTAGGACAGGCAAAATTTTCTATCCTTTATCCTCTTAGGGTTTTTCAGCTGGGCCTTATAATTAAATTGACAAGACAGATCAACAGGAGAAAAGCAGGCATATTTATTTAAGACAAGTTTTACATGACATGGGAGCCTTTAAAAAGAAATGAAGACCCAAAGATGCGGTTAGAGTTGAACACTTATATTCTGAGTTGGACAAAGAGTAGTAAGTTGTAGATAAATAACTAAATTATGTGGGGAGGCTAAAAGAAGTTAATAGTTATTTTAACAAGGTCTGTACAGAATTCCCTTGGCTTTGACTTTCTGCCCTTGATGATAAGAATGACATTTTCCTTCTGGTATGGGGAGGGCATCTTGTGCATGGTAATTTCATCTCCAGTTTTTAAGAAACAGAAGGACGATCAGGCCATGGAGTGGTGGCTCCTGCCTGTAATCTCAGCACTCTGGGGGCCAAGGTGGGAGGATTGTGTAAGTCCAGAAGTTCAAGTTCGGGAAGGAAGGTCAGAGTAAATTTTTTTGTACTAGCTGTTTTTCAAATGCCTTTTACTCAAAATAGTCAATATGCCAGAGCAGCATATTTTAGGGTGTCATATTCTCAACACATGCTCTCAGGTTCTGGAGCCTGATGCTGCCCTGGTAGGGGGAATCCTGAGAGGACCCACTACTCACTGGGCATCATCTCCACGGGTACATTCTCTCCTCTGTTGTTTAAAGTTCTCCTATAGCTGTTGCATGAACAAACATACATGGACAGACCTGAGCCCAGCCTTCAGCCTGGTGCCAAGCCCAGACAGATCCTCGTCTGCAGCAGAGCCACTCAGCTGAGCCCAGCCTAAGTCAGCCAAAGTGCAATCGCCTGCACACCGGTGAGAATGAGCAAACATTTGCCTGTTCTTGTAAGCCACCAAATGGGAGGTAAGTTTGGTGGTGATTGTTGTTTTTTTTGTGGTAAGGTCTCACTCTATTACCTAGATTGGAGTGCAGTGGCTTAATCATGGATCACTGAAGCCTCAAACTCCTGGACTCAGGTGATCCTGCCACCTCAGCCTGCCAAGCAGCTGGGACCACAGGCACATACCATCATGTCTGGCTAATTTTTTATTTTTTAAACAAAAAATATTGTAGAGATAGGGTCTCACTATGTTGCCCAGGCTGGTCTCAAACTCCTGGGCTCAAGCGATCCTCCCGCCTTTGCCTCCCAAAGTGCTGAGATTATAGGTCTGAGCCCCTGCAGAAGACGACGGCCATCTGCAACCTGGAAGAGACCCTCGTTAGAGCCCAACTATGCTGGCACCCTGATCTTGGGACTTCTATCCTCCAGAACTATGAAAAATAAGTTTGTTTTAGTAGCCTGAACTAAGACAGCTGAGTAAAAAATTTTTAAAAGGCCCGGCACAGTGGCTCACACCTGTCATCCCAGCACTTTGGTAGGCTGAGGTGGGCGGATCACAAGGTCAGGAGATCGGGATCATCCTGGCTAACACAGTGAAACCCCGTCTCTACTAAAGATACAAAAAATTAGCCAGGCATGGTGGCATATGCCTATGATCCCAGCTACTTGGGAGGCTGAGGTAGGAGAATCGCTTGAATCCAGGAGGCAGAGGTTGCAGTGAGCTGAGATTGCGCCACTGCACTCCAGCCTGGGCGACAGGGCAAGACTGCTCCATCTGGAAAAAAAAAAAAAAAACTCTAGCTTTCCTATGTAACATTCTTTTAGGGGCACACTGTGAGGAAGTCATTTACGCTAATTCTGGTTATATAAATTAATGGGGTATATTAACTCCATGTGTGGCTCTTTCCAGATACTGATTTTGAATTTCAAATAGGGCTTTCCAGAGGTGATGTACTATGCCTCAAAAGAGTGACTGTCTCAGGGTTTCCCAGTGACCAACGTGGTAAGTGAATAGATATAGACATGCACCCCAAAGCAATTCTAAAGAATCTCCTCTATTCCCCAGTCGGTCAGATGCTCAGAGGCCTAGTACAGACTGTAGTGAAAGAACAAGCCATTGGAATCACAATGGCTGCTATTTCTTGTTATTTTGAAGCTGAAACTGTATTGAATGTTTAATTTAATATGTAGAACCTCAGAAGTAATGAATTATGGCGAAACATCATATATGATGATGAAATCACTTTAGTTTTTGGTAGTAAATGTTTGCTTGTTTATTTTAGAGGTGGAGTCTCGGTATGTTGCCCAGACTGGACTTAAAGTCCTGGGCTCAAGTGATCTTCCCACCTCTGCCTCCCCAGTAGCTGAGACTGCAGACATGTGTGACCATGCTCAACTTTAGTATTAACTGTTTAGGAAAATTCCAAGATTTACACATGAGAATGACAGACTGCTACCGATGAAATGGTAAATGTATTGAGTCCTTAACGTGCTTTTAAATATACATAGAATTTTTAGAATTGATTTGTTCATTGTAAGTGAAGTAGAAAATAACCTGGCAACGACCTTAAAGAGTGGTAGGATTCCCTATGGTTGAGTTGTTAGGAAATATGTAGCGTTTCCTGCAAACATCTATTATTAATTCTGGCGTTAATAAAATCATCCACATAGTATACATTTCCGAGTTCCCATAAAAGTTAAAAGAATTTCTATTTTTAGTTTGGACATTTCTGCTTGCTGGCTTTTCATCAGACATTCACGCTGAACTCTCCCTGCCAGACCTTGTCCAGGGAAGCAAAATGCCCTCTGTATTGATTCTTTGCTATTTGTGTTGTTGCTTGCTTGATTGATCTGGTCACATCTCTCTTTGGAAAGCAGCCTGCTCTCAGCTCCATTAGCTAATTACATGACCAGTGGCGCCCATGGGCAGTCCCAGGTGGGATTCTAGGAGCAACCTGCCTCCACCTGCTCTGCTGGTGTGCAATTGCCCCTGGCTCTGCTCTCTGTGAACTGTTCAGACAGATGTCTGCTGCCAGCTCCTTGAGATTCCCATCGTGGTGCTTTGTGAAGAAGAGGCAGCACCCCAATGGCATGTTTGGCATACATTCCTTTTAGTCATAGTCACTTTATGCATTAGTCAGAAAAGTGGATATTTGAAAGGAGTGTTTATGATTTGGGTGCTACAAAGCTCTTCAGACTTATCTTTTGTCATAGATACACATACACACTTTATGCACTGCTAGTATATTTCTCAATATGCTTCCACATGTCTCTATCGATCTCCCTATATCATCTATCAATCATCTATCTACTTATCTATCTATCTAATTTATGCACTTGTGCCTCTAAACTCTCCATGGCAGGGGGAGCAATCTCAGAGACCCACAGAGCCAAGATACCTTAGTCTGTTGAGGTTATTGTAACAAAATATTGTAGACTTGTGAAATTCCTTATAATCCTATGAACAACAGAAATATTTCTCACAGTTCTGGAGGCTAGGAAGTCCAAGATCAAGGCAACAGCAGATTCTGTGTCTGATGAGGATCTATTTCCTGATTCATAGAGGGCCCCTTATCACTGTGTCCTCACATGGTGGCAGTAGCAAGGGAGCTGTCTGGGTCCCCTTTTGTAGGGGCACTAATTCCATTCATGAAGCTTCTGCCCTTGTGACCTAATCACCTTCCCAATAGCTCCCTAGTCTCTGAATACCATCACCTTTAGGGTTAGGATTTTGACATATGAATTTTGGAGAGACACAAACATTCAGACCATAGCACCAAGTAAACAGTGCAAGTGAGTAAAGGCCAGTGCAAATATACCCACAGATACCTGTGAATGGCTCTGGCTGAAGAGTGTAGCCACAACTAGGGCTCAGCAGACTTTTGGTGTGAAATTCAGGCTTCAAAACTGCTAGAAGCTTCATTCAAGATAAATCTTTTAAGGGAAACCAGAAATCCATATTCTTATGTGATATCTTCCAATTAAAAAATATTAGCTCAAATGTGTTTTAAAATGTAGTCAAATAAAACAACTCTGTGCCATCACTGCATGTAAAGCCAACTTGCATACCACTAATTTTCTACTATTGGAAAACTACTGTTTTGGAAAACTACTATTACTGCTACTACTACTACTACTAAAATGGCATTTACTCTTTAAAGTCTTGCCCAGTCTCTCTTTTTATGAGGCATTAGTTAATTCTAGTCCTATTCCACTTATCCTTGTATACATAACCTTCATAGTACTTATCACAATTTATTTTTTAACCTGTCTTTACTAATAGCTCATGCTTTTTTTTTTTGGTAATTGTGGCAAAATAGATATAAATTTGTCATGTTAACCACTTTTAACTGTACCGTTCAGTGGCATTAATTACATTCACACTGTTCTATAACTCTTGCCACTATCTGTTTCTAAACATTTTCATCCCAAACAGAAATTCTCCACCCAGTAAGCAATGATTCCCTTTCCCCACTCCCTCAGGGTCCTGGTAACCTTTAATCTCCTTTCAGTCACTATGACAGAAAGTCCAGGGGTATCTCACATTCTAGTTACTTCCATAAGTGGAATCAGACAATATGTCATGTAGTCAAATGTTTTCAAGATGCATCGTGTTGAAGTATGTATTAGAACTTCATCCGTTTTTATGGTTGAATAATATTCCATTGTTTGTATATATCACATTTGGTTTATTCATTCTTCTGTTGATGAACACTGAGATTTTTCCTACTTTTTGGCTATTGTGAATAATGCTGCAATGAAATTGGTGTACAAGTATATGTTTGAATCCCTGTTTTCAATTCTTCTGGGTACACATTTAGGAGTGGAATTGCTAGGTCATATTGTAATTCTGTGTTTAGCTTTTTGACAAAGTTCAAAGCTTTTCCACAGTGGCTGCACCAAGTTACATTCCTATCAGCAATTTACAAGTGTTCTAATTTTTTCACATCCTCACCCACATTTGTTATTTTCTGTTTTTAAAAGATGGTTATTTGATAGCACTTTCACGAATCTTAGTATTTTGGGGCAAAATACTGGGATCATTTGGATGTGACAGGTAACCCGAATCATGATTTGACAGGATCCTGGGAGGATTCTATGATGGTTAATGATGGGCTGTAGCTGATACCCAAGAAGCTCACTCTTCACTGTCAGGGAGAGTTGACAGGACTACAACTCTGTTACAAATTATGTTTAATTACTTTAAAAGTTTGAAAAAGTCAATAAACATTTATATTTTACTGTATGTGATTCTGCTGTGTGCCTAGGGTAATAGAATAAGGAGCACAAAGCAAGATTTTCTTTCCTTTCAAGGATATTTACATCTAGAAGGGGAGGTAAGTCTTCACTCTAGTGTAAGGCAGAAGAGACAGAGAAACTGTGGCAGTGGGGAGTGTCACCAAGTAAGAATATTAATTCTTGTGGGGAGAATGAGGAAGCTTTCATTAAGGAGGAAACATGGAAAGTAGATATTTCAGGACATGTAGGGTTTGGTTAGGCAGAAAGAGAGGGAAGGGGAGGAAGGATCCCATGTGGAATGAACCATATTACCAAGACAAGAGAGGATAGGATATATCAGAGGAATAGTAAACAGTCCTATGTGGTTGGAGGGCAGGAGACAGTGGTAGTTGCAGTGACAGATGAGTTGGAAAGGTCACCAACTGCCAAATTATGGAGGGCCTTGAGTCCAGGGTAGGAAATGAAGGTTTATTTAGTAAAGTACAGGAAGCTACTCAAGATCTTTGTGTAAGATAGTGAAGCAATCCCAGCTCAACAGGGTGTAGAGAATGATCAGGAGACTCTGACTATGCCCTAGGTGGTGTGTCCTGGGGTATAAAGTAACGTGGTGGTGGAGGAGAGGCTTCTAGAGATGCTTTGGAGTCATAATGTAACTGTCTTGGAGTGTGTGGCATAGTGATTGCTAGCGTAGGAGTGAGGAAGAAGTTAAAGACCAGTATTAAGATTTTATGTTGGGGAAAATAAGATAATCATGATGCCAATTCACATCAATAGGTTAAGAAGGAGGAATATGTTTTTGAGTGAGATAATTGTGTGTTTAGTTTTGGACATGTTAGGATGGAGGGGTTGCTAGGACACATTGGGAGAAATGTCTGTAAGATAGTGAAAAACTCAGATTTGAAGTTTGGCAGAGAAGATTTTCAAAGAGGTAAAAATTAAAGACACAAAACTGCATGAAAATGAGGGTGAAGGTGGCCTTGGATGGAAAGGGATGGGCATCCCCATGTGATGGGAGTAGACAAAGTAGAGAGCGGGAGAGAGGGAAAGAAGGAGAGTGGAAGAGATATTGTAGAATGAGAACCAGGGAAATACAGCCACAACCCTGGCTGAGGCGCTCTTGCTCAAGCTTGGCAGCCCAGCCATGATGATGATGCTGGTGATCATGATGTAAATGCTATCATTCATTGAGCAGTTACTGACGTCTAGGGATTGTGCTAAGCATCTATATGTATTACTTTGCTTTACTTTGACAACCTTGTAAGGCAGAGATGATTAGTAGTCTCATATCACAGGTGAGAAAACTGAGAGTCAGATGTCAAATGACTTGACCAAGGAGATAAAACTATAAATGGTAGAGCTGGGATTTGAATCCAGTTCTATCTGCTTGCAAATTTCATTTTATTAACCGTCACACTGTTCTGCCATACCTCTGCACCTGGACCTGGAGAGATTTTTATTTTTAAGAATTTGAAAACAAAGATTATCAACTAAGGGAAAGAGACTAAGTTCTAGAAACACATAGATGACAAAGTGGGCATCAGTGTGTGCTGAATTCATACAGGTGTGAGATCATATTATTTATTTTTGGTGTTGAAAATTCATTGTAAATGAAAGGACTATGCACTGTTCTCTTTCTCTTTCTTTCTCAGAGTTTCACTCTGTCGCCAGGGTAGAGTGCAGCCTCAATCTCCTGGACCTTCCTTGGCCTCCCAAAGTGCTGGGATTACAGGCAAGAGCCATGTGCCTGGCCAAACCTCCATTTCTGATTGTTCAGGGAGTGAGGGTGGCTGAGTACATTATTTGTCAACCTAGGATTTAGAAATATGGACAAGTGTGCACGACCCACAGTCAACGCTGCAGAGGATGAGAGGCGAGTCACTGGGTCCATGGGGAGCTGATGGGACTTTGTCTGGCTGTGTGAAAGCACTTTCTTTCAGCTAAAAAGGAAATTAAATGCTATCTGAAAATTGAGATAAAATTTAGATAAAAGTAACCCATAGGCCGGGCGCGGTAACTCAAGCCTGTAATCCCAGCACTTTGGGAGGCCGAGACTGGCGGATCACGAGGTCAGGAGATTGAGACCATCCTGGCCAACACGGTGAAACCCATCTCTACTAAAAAAATACAGAAAACTAGCCGGGCGAGGTGGCGCCTGTAGTCCCAGCTACTCGGGAGGCTGAGGCAGGAGAATGGCGTAAACCCGGGGGGCGGAGCTTGCAGCGAGCTGAGATCCGGCCACTGCACTCCAGCCTGGGCGACACAGCGAGACTCCGTCTCAAAATAAACAAAAAAAAAAAGAAAGTAACCCATAAAACCTGTGATGCAATAATGGCCTTAGGGGAGTCAAATCTAGGGGGGGCAGTTTAATGTCCAAATGTACTTTGGACTTTAAAGTGATGCTAATGGTAAGATTTGAATTTTTTAAATTAAGCTTTGAAGAAAAACACCAGGGTCACCCTAAGAGGTAACTGTTTGCAATAGAGGAATGAAGAAAGTCACCAGATTGCACCTTGATGATTGTATGTCTAGTTCTAAATGATATCATTTAAAAGAGGTAGTAATTATTATATGGTGATTAGTTTACAGGGATCATTTATTTAAACAAATAGCAAAAGTCTAATTGGTGGGAAAGAGATAATAATCAAAAACAACCCAGTAAATGTGGCAAACGCACACACATACTCACACATGGTGTCTTTCAGGAAATTCAACATATGGGACAGGACCATACAGCAAGCTACCGACACTGCAGGCATAATTGCAAAATCCTGAAAAGGTGCTAGACTCCCAGCCTCCCCACAAGGAAGATATGCCGGAAATTCAATTTCTCACCATGCGAATGAAAGCAGATAACAGAGGGAGAGCAGAAGCACTGGTGGAATAGCTATATCTAGTTGGTGTGAAGGGGTTTATAGTCCCCATCAATGAAGGTGCCAAAAGAGAGTGGTCTGAGGGACAAAACAAAATTAGTTTAAAAAGTTATACTCTAATCCTTGATAAACAAGTATAAATTTAAAAAAGAGTGCCACCGTGATGCATGGATAGGTTTTCTTTCATTTATTTATTTATTGATTGAGACAGGGTTTCACCATGCTGCCCAGGATGGTCTTGAACTCCTGAGCTCAAGTGATCCACCTACCTCCACCTCTCAAATTGTTGGGATTACAGGCATGAGCCGCTGCATCTGGCTGGGTTTCTTTTTTATTTTACTTTGTTTTATATTTTTGAGACAGAGTCTCACTCTGTCACCCAGACTGGAGTGCAGTGGCGTGATCTCGGCTCACTGCAACCTCTGCCTTCCAGGTTCAAGTGATTCTCCTGTCTCAGCCTCCTGAGTAGCTGGGATTACAGGCACCCACCACCATACCTGGCTAATTTTTGTATTTTTAGTAGAGACAGGGTTTCACCATGTTGGCCAGGCTGGTCTCGAACTCCTGGCCTCAAATGATCCACCTGCCTCGGCCTTCCAAAGTTCTGGGATTATAGGTGTGAGCCACTGCGCCTGGCCGGGTTTCTTTTTTTAATCCCCATACTGTCCCACTCTTGCTGTGTGGAGACTGGCCTGGGAGTTTAAGCTAAACCCTGAGGGTTCAAACACTTTCTAGTCTTAGGAGCAGTGATGTGAGCCACCTCTTCCCCTTGCTTCTCTGGCTCGCCACTGCAAAGCTGCACGTTGAGGATGGGAGAGCCGCAGGGAGGAGGAACGTGGGTCCCTGAGTCATGTCTCAGCCAGTGCTCCCCGGTGCGGCCTTCCATCCCCATTCCCACTTTCGTGGACAGGTATGAAGAGGGTCTTAGAAACAGCGGTTCCAGTGCTTGCCTCTCCCTAGTCTCTGAGATCCCCCTATGACGTGCAGGCCATACATTCTGAACACATTGAAAGGCTCAGGTGGCCAGCTGCTCTTCTATTCCCAATAAGAAATAAACTCTGGGGATTCCTGGAATTTCCTTCTGGAGGTTTGTAAGTTCCTCTAATGTTTTTTTTTCTGGCAAGAGCGTCTCCTTAGTGTCTTTTCTGTGGGGATAGAAGAGCAGGTATAGAGCTAAGCAGGGGTGTACACTTAGCTTCCCACGGGCATGCCCTGCCCTCACCTCTTTCCCAGAGTGTGTGCCTGAGAGCCCCCTCAAGGCCTTCTCAGAGGGATCAATCCCCTGTCATATCCTCACAGGCTACTGCTACCCCTCCTACAGTTACAATGACAGCTACTAGATTGTGTGTTTATAGATATTTCTCAATATTCCACAGGAAGCATGTACCTTTTTCAGTATGAGAAAAGAAAAGGCTTGAGCTAAAACTTATAACACAATAAGTTGTCTTTACATTAAATCTCATTTCCTATAATTCTAGTAACTCCAAAGTTTTTGATAATTTGGAGGAAATTTACCAGCTGGTTTACCATTATTTTCACTCAAGAAAAAGATGTTCTCAAGAATTTGGCAATGCTGAGTGCACAAAAATATATGAATGAGACAATATTATTTTTTAAGAAATTATTTTAAAATATTTTAAGAAGAGTGAGGAGCTTTTAAGTTCTCCTTTCGTATATGTCATCGATGCATTTCTTATAAGCCATTTTTATCCATTCTTTAAAGCAGTTTCACCTAGGAGTCCTGCTAGACCATAATAAGCCCAGTTTCAAGAAGCGTACCAGAAAGTTAAAACACACAAATAAACAAACCTCAAATAAACAAATGTTCAGCTTTTCTTTGAACATCCCAGCTCTCTCACATATATTGTTCAGAGTTCTTGGACTCAATCAACAGAAATGGTGTCCTGCTGTCTTCAGCAAAAGAGAATTGATTGCAAGGCCCATTGGGACTCTGTGAGTTCAAAGGATCTGTTTGCAAAAGGGCAGGAACCATAGTCCTTTACGGTGGGAAGAGGCCAGAGGCCCCGCAGGGCCCTCAGGAGCTGGCCAGTCAGCACCACCTTCTCGGCTGTTCTTTGGGGTCTGGCATCTTGCTTCAGAGCCAGCTCCAGTTCACACCCTCCTCGCCTCTCCTGTGCTGTGGGAGGATCCGAAATGGAGATTCTGTTTTTTCCCTTCAGCTTCCACAGCAAGAGCAAGGTGCTATTTCAAACAGGGATCAGGTGCTGGGCAGTCAAGAATACAAACAACTCAACAAATGTCCTCTCTGCTTATGAAGTTTTCATAAAGAAATTTTAAATCATTTTGTGGAGGCTGGGCTCCGTGGCTCATACCTGTGATCCCAGAGCTTTGGGAGGCCAAGGAGGAAGATCACTTGAGTGCAGGAGTCTGAGACCAGCCTGGGCGACATAGCAAGACCCTGTCTCTACAAAAAATAAAAAAATTAGCCAGGTGTGGTGGCTCATGCCCGTGGCTCCACCTACTTGGGAGGCTGAGGCAGGCAGATTGCCTGAGCTCAGGAGGTTGAGGCTGCAGCAAGCCTAGATAGTGCCACTGCACTCCAGCCTAGGTGACAGTGAGACCCTCTCTCTTAAAAAAAAAAAAAAAAAAAAAAAAAAAAAAAAAAAATCTTATGGGGCAACCATTTATTTATTAAACTGCTTTATTGAGATATAATTCACACATCATAAAATTCACTCATCTAATTATACAGTTGATTGAGTTTTAGTATATTCACAGAATGGTGCAACCACCACCACATTCTAATTTTAGGACAAACCATTTGTTTTCAAAATTGAAGATAAAGAATTCCATGTTATGCAACCTCGGCTAGATTTAGAAACACATCTGTTCCATGGGGCGGTAAGTCTCTGGCCATGAATTCCTCCTGCCTACCTCTCTTTATCCTTGAAGGCCCAAGAAGAGCAGGAGCTCAGGGTCTGCACAGCAGGTGTCGGTTCTTCGGGACGGCTCTGACTTGGTGTGGCAAGGCGGCCAGCCGGTCACTTCATGCCCTCGGGCTCCAAACGATCACATGCTGAAAGAAAGGAGAGAGCAGAGACTTCCCAGCGCTTTTTGCCCCTTTCATCAGCAGCAGACTTCGGGAAGACCCGGTCTGCTCTCTCATACCTTCCATCTTGGCTTTACTTTCCCTTTTTAAAGGAGCCCAAAGAGAAACATTCTTTAATTGCTACCCAAACCCGCCTCTAGAGGGCAGACAGTTCCCCAGCTGAGCAGGGAGGGATCCTGCGTCTCCGAGCCGCCCCGCTGTTCCATCGGCAGGAACTCTTATCTAGGATTTTCTGCTTCTGGGTTCCTTCTAGGTTTGCCGCAGCGCATCCCCGTGCTGGAAACGTTCCGGCGCGGTGGGGAGTGCAGGTGTTGTGGTTGTGGCTCTTTTCTTTCTGGAAAGAAATCTCTGAACCCACCCCTCCCCACACCCCAACTCAGGTTTAGAATGTATCCAAAGGACCACAAGAGTTCTAACCATTTTATTTCATACAAGTTACCCTTCATAGTCCCTTGAAACATTTCGATGAAATGCATGTGCCATCAAATTTACCGTTTAAACTTTTTAAGCGTACAGTTCTGTGGCATTAAGTACGTTCACATTGTTCAACAATCGCTACCAGGTTTTTTTCATCTTTGCAAACTGAAACTATACGCCCACTAAACAATAACTCTCCATTTACCCTCTCCCCAGCCACTGGCAACCAGCATTCTGCTTCCGTCTCTATGAGTTTGACTACTCCAGGAGTCTCATATAAGTGGAATCAGACAGTATTTGTCCTTTCGTAACTGGCTTATTTCACACAGCATAATGTCTTCAAGGTTCAACATATTGTAGCATGTGTCAGAATTTCCTCCTCCTCCTCCTCCTGCTCCTCCTCCTCCTCTTCCTCCTCTCCCTCCTCCTCCTCCTCCTCCTTCTTTTTTGAGAGAGGGTCTTGCTTTGTTGCCCAGGCTGGAGTGCAGTCGTGTGATCAAAGCTCATTGCAGCCTCGAACGCTTGGGCTCAAAGGATCGTCTTGCCTCAGTCTCTCGAATAACCAGGGGTACAGGCACGCACCACCATGCCCAGCTAATTTTTGAGTTTTTATTTTTGTAAAGAGAGGGCCTCACTATGCTGCCCATGCTGGTCTTGAACTCTTGGCTTCAAGGGACCCTCCTGCCTCCACCTCCCAAAGTGCTGGGATTACGGGTGTGAGCCACTACACCTGGCTCAGATTTTCTTTCGTTTTAAGGTGGAATAGTATTCCACTGTATGGCTGTGCCACATTTTCTTTATCCATTCATCTGTCAGTGGGCACGTGGGTCGCTTCCACCTTTGGTGGTTGTGAAGAGTGTTGCCGCGAATGTGGGTGTGCACGTAGCCCTTTGAGTCCATGGTCTCAACTCCTTTGGGTTTTCATGATCATTTTTGCCCAACGGGAGAATAAGACAAACCTACCTTAAGGCAGGGCTTTCCCACTTTTTCATGTTCAGGCTTACAAAGGAAATATCTGTTTGTCTCCCTGGGATTTGGAGCCTCAACAGGGTGGTGGAGGTGACTAGCCCAGCATCCTGCTGCCCCAGCTGCCCACTCCCAGACATGCTTGGACACACTGGGTAGGGGAGCTCTCTGCTCTGGATAACAAGATTCTCCAGGTTTAGAGTCCATGTGTCAAGTGGTCCGTGCGGTGCATGGAGTATAGATGCTCTAGGTGTGGGTGATGGGATGAGGTGTACGAAAAGGGCTCTCACTTCCCCTTGGCTCACACCCCTTCCTAGAGTTGGCCCTCTGTAGCCCTAGAATGAGACCCACTGGCTCTCATAGCCCCCGGCACAGCAGCTGCTTGGAACAGCTGCATAATGTTACTGAAGTGGATCAATCAAATTATCCAAAAAGCCAGCATTAGGTTAGGATGCCCGAGGCAGGCAGGCGGCTGTGGGGGCTGAGCTGGAAGACTGGACTGGGGCTGCCACTCTGGGCGGCACTTAGAGACCAGTGTAAACTGAGCTGCGGATCCCGTTCAGAAGAAAAAGTGAGAAGGAAGCCACAGGCAGGGCTGAGCAGAGGGCAGGTACCTTGAGGGAGAGGGAGAGGAACAGGGAGAAGGAGGGGAGGGAGAGGCTGCCCCAGGACTTAGAGCTTCTGTGAGGCTTTGGGGATGCTTCTGCATTTCACTTTTGCAAAAGTCAATTCTATCGACATTACAGTCTCCTTCCCTTGAGGCAGATGGGCTGGCTTACCCACCTTGAAGGTTCTTAGGGGCAGGTGCAGTTGAGAAAAAGCCAGAACGTGGGGAGGACTGCTTCGGGACTGGTGCAGTGGGAAAGAATGGCCACCAAGACAGCACTGAATGCTTCTTTTTCAAATATTTTATTAATCTGTTTGGCCAAACAGGTAATGGAAACTGAGAATAATAATTTGCTAAAAACTTCAGGTCATGAATGCCCCTTTCCCCCAGGAAACAAAAGACTCCATGGTTACAGAATGCACCATTGGGTTATGACAACATTTCAAAATAATGTTTCCATTTCATATGTAACAATGTAAACTTCAAAAATAGTAAACTCTAACCCCTGACCCTCTTTACAGATCTATCACAGATAGAATTTTCTGGCAGACCTAAATTGTGTAAGTAAACAGCCTGGTGCTTAAAAGTTTCATAAAAAGGTTTACAGATTTCAGTAAATAATTTTTCAGTCTTGGTCAGGAAGTAAAAGCAGCCAGCAATTCCCCTCCTGCACAAGGTACCTTATATGGGTATTGTACACCCTGGGCCACACTCCGTATACACTGGCCATCAGCTCTGTCATTTTTGTACACAGACATACACATAAATAGAGAGTTTTATTTGTTTCTAAAGATTTTTACATCTAAATTATAAGACGGCGCCAGTGACGTATCACGTCACCTCGCTTCACATAGGTAAAGACGAAAATTCTGTAGAAGGCACTGTGATTTCTCTTGCACGATCTTACACAGACACATGAGAGCAGGCCAGCCGGGGCTTGGACTTATCTTGTCCTTCCTGGTACCTGGCACAGACCTGTCCTCTGATAGTTTTTGATGTTCATCATCCATTTCTGCCTTGCCTCTTCACATCCCAGACATCCTTCCCTCCCTTCTTCCATCCCTCCATCCATCCATCCAAATAAATTGACAGTTATCTTTTGGTTCATTGAAACTCCTTAAAATTAAGAGTACAGCTCTGGTATAAAACAAAATATGACCTACCATAGCTGAAAAATAATCACAGTGTACAATGTCATGTTCAGTTGCTAAGATTCTAAACACTTGCCCTGACTTGTCAAGAACGTCAGCCATCCAAAACTATCTATGCAGGGATCTTTTAAACCCACTTTACATTCGTTGGAAAAGCACTGAGAGGTTCTTCTTTTCTCTTTTGTATTGAATTGGTACCCTTTAGTGGAAGGTCTGATGTGGAAAAGTGCAAGCAAATTGGACATGCCAATAAATACCATAGAACTTACCGCAGATGACCAAAACTGTACAGGTATGTACACCTTACCCAACTGAGGTTCCTCCCGGCAGGAATAGACCTCCCAGTCATTACCACCGAGTTCTAGAGGAGTGGTGTTAGCGGGCGAAGGAAGGGCGGGCTCTTCTGTTCTTGCTCTGAGGTCCTGAGCTCAGGTCGGCAGCGCCCTCTGCAGGCTCCTCCTTCTTCCTCACTTTGAGGCGGGTGAGCAGCTTGATCAACCACACATCCCACTCCTCTGGCAGGAGCAGGAGGAGAAAACCCAGGCCGATGATGATGATGGCGATGACGCGGACCCCATTGAAGACAATCTGACTGGTGTAGTGATCAATCACTGTGGGAGACAGAGCATGGAGGTTACCCAGCTGCAGGGCTGGGGGCATGTCCCTGGAGAGCGGGCAGGGCCTGGGGGCATCCTCCTCTGCCTGGCAGTGTTGTGGTCTTGCCTGGACCATAGGATTCTCCTCAGTATGATTTTGTTCCAGGTGGGCTGGGGTTACCTCTCGTAAATCACCCTTAACTTTATAAAACCTCTCTGGTATGAGGCCTTGCATTTGTATGTCACCTCCCAAAACTGACTTGGTAGTTCAAACATTGATATATGTGATTTAAAAAAGTGAATGAAGGGCAATTGAGGAGATGAGAGAGAGAGAGAGAGAGAGAGAGAGAGAGAGATATTACACACACACACACACACATATTTGACCCTTGAACAACATGGGTTTGAACTGTACAGATCCACTTATATGTAGATTTTCTTCCACCTCTGCCACACCAAGACAGAAAGACCAGCCCCTCCTCTTCCTTCTCCTCCTCAGCCTACTCAATGTGAAGA
>NW_012103699.1:1477702-1521878 GCF_000951045.1 Mandrillus leucophaeus
TATGTTGCAGGTAAGTAATGAAAAATTATTTTAATTAATCCCTCAAACACCTGGCCATATTGTACACTCAAAGTAAGTTTCTATACAAGACAACTGGAACATGCCTTCTGGAGACAGGAACACGGTGTGACTACAAACTAAAGATGCAAAGAATGTAGGGGGAGAATGGTGACAAGAGATTTTTCAGAAGCCTGCAGTGTCTGGACCATTTTCCTTTTTTACCAGCTGTCTAGGAGCTCAGGTGCTTTCTGCATTTTGAAATGCTGTCTCATTGATTATTTCATCTGGTTGTCACATCAACCGAGGTAGCAAGGGTAGGTATGATTTCTCATTTGCAGGGGAGGCAAGCTAAGGCTCAGAGAGCAAATGAGTTGGGACCACAGATCTCCAGGTGGGCTGTGGTGGTGCTGGACCCGAGCCCTGTCTCCTGAAGCCTCCCCCAGGCCTGGTACTGCCGCCGCTGTGAGGCAGTCCTTCCAGAGGAGTCTGGGCTGTGGTGGGGCAGAGAGGTCCAGGGCCTGTGGAATGGGAGCGGTGGGAAACATGGGGAAAGGCTTGGGAAATTGGGGTGCCTGCAGGCATACTCACCACCACATTGAACAGGATAAGGGTTTGCCATTCCCTTGGGGTTGGGGGTGGCGGTGGTCTTTTAATGGCCTGGAACTGGCAGGATTTGGGAGGCGGCTTTGGAGGAAGCTGTGCCAGGGACAAAGGAGTGAGTGTTCTGGGGAGGACAGATTCACAGCCCTTTTCTCGCTGAGAGAAGGATGCCTAGGGAGGTCAGGTGTGAGACCAGGAGGTTCTGGGAAGAAAATCCAAAATTCCCATCCGTGTGAGCCAGGAAAAGGAAGGTGGTGAGGGGCAGGTGAAGACAAGCTTCTGAAAGAGCTGTCAACTGTGTGCGCCTTGGCAACAAGTCCCCAGGGGAAAACAAAGGGCGGTCCCGAGTTCCTGGGCAAAGGACGTTCCCTCCCTGTCTTCCTGGAGGTCAGGGAAAATCACGTTCATGCTTCTTCAGCCTGTCAGCGTGAATCTACCTCATGCCTTGAGCAAATTTTCTCCCCCAGAAAGTTAACTGCAAAAGTTACATTTTTTTCTGCTACATAATTGCCTACATTTTTTAATAATGCTGATGAGATTCATTTCTGCTCCCCATACCAGTTAGATCCAGATGGCTTTAGACTTACTGTATCTTGAAGTGGTATGTGAAAATCAGCCCATTATGGAGAAAATATTGCATATATAACGACTATTAACATTTCACCTAAATGCTTTTATTTATTTATTTATTTTTGGCAGATGGTTAAACACGCATTCTATAGGAGACACAGCAAGAATATATGTAAGTATGTATGTGAGAGTATGTGTGTGTATGAGTGTGTGTGTATGCATGAGTGTGTATGTGTGTGCATGTGTGAGTGTGTATGTATGAATGTGTGTATGTGTGTGTATGAGTAGGTGACTGAGTGTGTGTGCTTATGTGCAGATATAGAAAGCCGCATAGAGTTACCTGCATTCACAGGTACGCTGAGGACGATTCCAAGAGACATCAGAGTGGGATATGTAACAGCAATTCCAAAATTTAATACAATATTGAATGCTGAAATAAAGAAGGTAAATAACGAGTGTTATTCACGACTGCTCTGTACTTTACCTCCCTGCTGGCCTATCTGACCCAGGTTTCGCTGATGGGGCTGGAGTCATAGGAGTTACAATGACCCTTTGCTCTGATTCAGTGAACTCAGAGTTCCTCTGGGGGTTCCAGGACTTGGGACCAGGAGCAGACACTCTGAGTACTCAGCCCCTCTGTTTCCTGATTCTGAAGAAGGGAAATAAGTTTAGAAATGGTAACCATTGAGAAGGTGACTGGGACCATCTTACCAGTTTTGCTTTTCTCTGCTGCTGGCAATGAACAGGAGCTCTGGGAATTTTTTTTTTTTTTTTTTTTTTGTGAGGCACGGTCTTGCACTATCACCCAGGCTGGAGTGTAGCACACTGTGGTGCAATCACAGCTCACTGCAGCCTCAACCCCTCTGCTCAAGTGATCCTCCCCCTTTAGCCTCTTGAGTAGCTGGCACTACAGATGCACACCACTGCACCTGGCTAATTTTTAAATGTTTATTGGAGATGAGGTCTCATCATGTTTCCCAGGCTGTTCTTGAACTCCTGGGCTCAAGCAATCCTCCCGCCTTGGCCTCCCAAAGTGCTGGGATTATAGGCATGAGCCATTGTGCCTGGCTGTGTTTTTAGATGGAAATTGGATAAGTCACCTCCTTGGTTGCATTCCTGCCTAGCTCTAGACTTATATCAAGTAATGGAGACAATGATGATGATGACATTAATAATAATGATAATCTATGGTATTCTATAGTATTTATTGAACATTGACACTTATCAGGCAATTTTTTTTTTTTTTTTTTGAGATGAAGTCTTGGTCTGTCCCCCAGGCTGGAGTGCAGTGGCGTGATCTCGGCTCACTGCAAGCTCCGCCTCCCGGGTTCACGCCATTCTCCTGCCTCAGCCTCCCGAGTAGCTGGGACTACAGGCGCCCGCCACCATGCTCAGCTAAGTTTTTGTATTTTTAGTAGAGACGGGGTTTCACCGTGTTAGCCAGGATGGTCTCAATCTCTTGATGTTGTGATCTGCCCGCCTCGGCCTCCCAAAGTGCTGGGATTACAGGCATGAGCCACCGCGCCTGGCCCTTATCAGGCAATGTTTTAAGAGCTCTGCAGGTGTTAATTTACCAGCTCCTTGCTGTAGTATGCTTAGTAGGTAACATGCAACACACTGGGCTATTAGTTCATTATTCAGAGCAGCAGTGACCACTGTGACTACTACATTGATACTGGTTCTGGAATTCGAATCCAATGTCATCATTTCAAAGACTACTTTGTGAAACAGAAATATCTTAAAAACCGGTGAGAACTAAAGAATAGCAATGAGCACTGTTTTCTGCCTTCAGGGAACATGTTTCCTAAGGGTCCTCTGCTGGTGATTGCTTTCTGGGAATTCTGGACAGCTGGTCACCACTTACTCAATAAGAGAACTGAAAATCCACAAAGATTTCCCCATGGAATGTCATCAAAAGAGCTCCAGTATTCCACTTTGGTAAAGTAGAGGATAATAGGAATGCAGGTGATGAAGAGGATGTTAAACACACCCAAGATGGACAAAAATAAGGCGGCTTCTCCAAACTTAGCACTGCCCAGGAGGAGCTTGAACAAAACCTGTAGGAGAAAGCAGAGGAGGACGGGGTGAAGGCTCACCTCAGACCCCAACATGATGTAAGTGAAGCAGAGTTCACTCCACAACGCTGGGGTTGCACTGCAGGATGGAAATCAGATTTCAGGTGAATTCCATGGAGTCTGACCTGTGTTCATTTGCACACATATTCAAATCCCAGTGACATGGCAGAGGAGAGTTGCTCTTTGGTTATAGAGAAAGCATCTTTGGGAGTCATGGGTTTTCATACTAGGTTTGATTTGTCTGTGTTGTGTTCCTGACACTACATCACTCAAAAACATCTGCCATGATTACACATCCTCTCAGAGACCCCTAGAAGGGATCCTTGACCCTGTATAAGCAGGTTGAACACCATTGCTCCCAAGAAAGAGTGCTCTGGCTGCAAAGACATTTTCTGTAAATCAAGGGTGGAGGGATTTTGCTCATATCTGTTCCATCCCACCATGTCCATTCCAGAAATGGCATGGGTTTTAGTGGAATGCACCAAACTTTTCTTTTCTTGCACCTGTTCTTTTTTGCACATCATTTCAGGGGTTTGGAAGGCCAGGAGGAGAGGGCAAATGTGATGGGAGTGGCCAGGAGCTGAACTGAGAGATGCAGGTGGCCCCAGGGCAGCTCCTGTGCTGAGTGAGCTGTGGTCTAATTTGAGTCTCCGCATCGTTGTCTCTCTTACTTTTCCTGCTTTCTCTTTGTTCAGCCGCTTCCCAACTCATTCATGTATTTCCTAAAAAATGTGCAAGAAGTATGGATGGGGAAGTAAATGGCTTTCAGCCTCTCACCTAGGAGGCCCCATGGACAAGTTGCAGGTGGTAGAGGAGTTGGAGATGGGAATCTGAATCAGAATATTGTGTTCATTGTGGATTGTGTTTCTCCCTGTTGTTTTGCTCCTCATTAGGCCACAGCGATTTGAGTCTAGCAGAGTGTATGTAGCCTTCTAATATCTTCTGCATTTGGACGGTTGCTAGAGTCTCAGAGTGGTGCTCGATTATCGCATCTCCTCAGTGAGAGGTGTTCAGAGAAAGAAAATGACATGTGTGGCTTCCTCTGTGGGAGGTGAGGGCAGGGAGGTGATAAAGGATAAGGCTGAGTTATTTCACTTGCCCAAAATCAGAACACATGGTACTCACAGAGCTGGGGGAAAGAATGTCTTTTCTTATGACTCTCTACAGTACTTAAATTATATCGGTCCTATTGTCTGCATCCACAAAGGGCTGATAAGTCTCAAAACTAAAATCTCATTTCTCGTTGAATCTTCTAGGTCAGTTCTCCAACTTGGAGTCCTGAAAATATTTGCATTCTCTGCAATGGATCTTAGGAGAAGGAGAGAGGAGGAGAAGGGAAGTGAGGGGGGAGAGCAGCCAGGAGACTTGATAAAGTAGGAGGTGAACAGAGAAAGGGACCTGAGTGCGGGAATAAAAATTTGTTTCCTCTAGACCTGAAGTTGGCAAGTGCTTTCCCATGGTTCCCAACATTTCATCAAAATACTTTATTATCCCCATATTACAGCTGTTGTACTTTTATTTATTTAGCCTTCAAGGCAGTACTGGAAATGCATATGGATTCATAGCGAGCAGTGGAGGCTGCAAAAACTGTGTGGGCAAAGATTTACATGACAAAGCTGCACCAGATATTCAAGTCTTCCCACCCCATAGGGTGGCAAA
Organism: Mandrillus leucophaeus; assembly: GCF_000951045.1. Lineage (NCBI taxonomy): Eukaryota > Metazoa > Chordata > Mammalia > Primates > Cercopithecidae > Mandrillus > Mandrillus leucophaeus. Next base: position 1,482,607 of record NW_012103699.1, read on the forward strand.
TGATCTGAGCAAACACTGAGCTTGTCGGCTGCCATCAATGACGTCAGGAATCTGACTGTGCCTATGCGGATGGGCACCACTCATTTTATCTCAGATGCTGCAACGATGTGGCTACAGATAGAAAGGCCCAGAGAGCCAAAGCCAAGAGCAGTGGCACACCTCCCCCTTGCCCTTGACTGAAGTCTCTGTCTGCCTATTGCACAGTTGACTCCAGCTATCTAGAGCTGCCTGTGCTGAAGCACAAGTATCATCAGAAGCTCTTGAAAAGTAAAGGACCAGCCATCTAAAGCCGGCTGTGCTGGCTGAGGAGAGCCCAGCCAGCTGAGAGAGTTCACTCCCCGCGCATACCTTGTAGAGGGCAGACATGGATGCTGAGGCCACCACCAGTGCGATGCCGATGACGGAGTGGCTGTGGAAGCCATCAGCGTAGGTCATCATCACAATGCCAGCGATGGCGAGGATGGCGGCCACAATCTGGACGGATGGAAGAAAATGCTGGTCAGGGAAGTCCGGATGGAGTCGGAGGGGCCACGCAAGCGCCAAAGACCCGGAAATGCACGTGGGGTTCGGCCACGTGAGGGGAAAGTGGTGTCTCCTTTTTGTTCCTCCTTGGGGAGCAACAGGCAAAGGCGACTCTTGTCTAAATTTTTGTTGCTGCTTAGGGCACTTAGCAAAGCTTGGCTTGGCCAAAGAACGGAAACTGCTGGCAGCAAGGAATGGGTGGCATGGTGGTGGCCAGTCACTGCAGTTCTTAGGGACACGAGAAGGAGGTGGTCATGGTTGCAGTGGCAGGTTATTAAATGGTCATGACAAGGCCTGGCAGATAATCCCTGGGCAGCCCCCGGAGATGACCTGAGTTCTTTCCCAGCCTTCTGAAAGTACCTCCTGTGACCTTGCTTTTATGTATTTCATATCTCAACAGGGAAGCCACTATGAGGACAGATCTTGTCCCCATTTTCTACCCCAGCAGTGGGGCCTGACAGAATGTCACCTGCCAATCAAGGCTACAAACAATGTCCTAACCTTGGAGGTGCAGTTCCTTTCCTCTGTGGCCATAGGCTCCTCCACCCTACCCACCAAGGCTCCCCTCAATCCTGTTATTGTCCTGATACTGACTTCTCAGATGGGACGGAGGCCTCATGGAGATGTACACATTACTCTTGTGCAAAGTGAAATTGCCAGAGTAAATAGGAGATAAACCATCTGGGACAATATTCCTCAAAGGGGAAAATGTACCAGCACAGAGAATCAATACAAGGACTGATCTGAGGTAGCCATGAAGCTGCAGAAATGTCACCAGGTGGGAGGTGGAGAGGGGGTTGCAGTCAGTAGAACAAATGTGTGCAGGAGAAGTTTCCACTTCTGGATTTACTGAGAATTTTATCCCTCTTATGAATCATTCAAAATCAACTTCAGCTGTCTAAAACAATATCAAATAGCTAAGGTTAACTGAGTGGTCATAGCAGGTATGTTTCTATGTATGTTCTCATTTTGTACCACAGTAGATATTGTCATTCACCTCATTTTGTAGACATGAAAACTAGGCTCACAAAGCTTGCCAAACCCACACAGCTGGTATATGGAAGAGCAGAGTCAGATTTCAGGTCTGCCTGACTGCAAAGTTGATAATTACATATATATATACAGGAACGCATGATTCACATGGGAAGTACTGCCAACTTACTGTTAGATTCAAATTGAGGTTGCCTTCGTAGTTAAAACATAAGATGTTTAGGTTAGTGAAACATAATGTGGCTTAATCTCACGCAGTATGTCTGAGTTACGTACTTCTCTTAGCGTATACCTCATACGCTATATTTCTATACAATGCGGTATCCACCCTTAACGCAGAGGCATTGAGAGAGCAGGTGGTTATCGTGTACGAGAGAACTCCCTGGCCCAATCTGTCTGCGTGTTCTTTCTGGTATGGGAATTCACTTGCAGTCCGCCACACCGCTTTGCATCAGATATATGCCTACATTTCATATTCAAATGCTACATGTACTGTGTAAAAGTGTTCATTAAGAGAAAGAAACAGAGATAGCAATACCATAAGGGCATTTTTCCCCACAGGAAAATAAAAAAGGGAAAAGTGAGAAAGCAGGTGGGGAAAGGGTTGGTTTCTGCTCCAGAGAACACATGTAATGCAAGGGTGCTGCCAGCAACATGCCAACCCGGGCAGGCATCAGAGGACTCCCAGTGGAAAGACAGGAGAAAGGAACGGAGAGACGAAAATGGCCCAATTCCAGAAGCTTGGTGCATCTCCCCTCTGGAGATACCCTTTGTTTGTTTGTTTTATTTTGTTTTGTTTTGAGACAGATTCTTGCTCTGTCGCCCAGGCTGGAGTGCAATGGCACTATCTCGGCTCACTGCAACCTCTGCCTCCAGGGTTCAAGTGATTTTCCTGCCTCAGCCTCCGGAGTAGCTGGGACTACAGGCGCCTGCCACCACACCTGGCTAAATTTTATATTTTTAGTAGAGATGGGGTTTCACCATGTTAACCAGGCTGGTCTCGGACTCCTGACCTCAGGTTATCCACACACCTTGGCTTTCCAAAGTGCTGGGATTACAGACGTGAGCCACCGCACCTGGCCTGGAGCTACTTTTTATTGAGCCTTCCAGGCTTACGGCTGAAGTTGGAAGAAATGAAGGACAGTGAGGGGTGATTTTTTCTGAAGACTTGAAGGGCAGATTTCCAACCTCTTCCTCTCTTCTCTATTGATTGATTAAATAATAAACAGCTAAAAGCTTCTGCCTGGGCTGCACTGTGCGGCTAAGCTGGGGGAAGGGACAAGGGGGTAGGAAATGAGAGCATGGTTGGCCATTGACCTTTTGGTCTGTTGAGATAAACATCAGAGAAGCCCGTGCCACTCCATCAGTTCATTCTGACAGACGGGTAGGGGACTCTGATCTCCTCCTCCACACCTCCCAGCCTTCTCCTGGGGGTCCCACCCACAAGGCACAGTGTTGACAGCCCTGGCTGTGGACCTTCCACTCTCCAGACATCAGCAGCCCTGCAACAACTGGCCCCATGTGCTGGGATGTGAAGTGGGGCCCCTACCTCACTCTCAATACCCTGTGGGGCGCAGCAGGGTTGGAACGTGCCCTGTGCCTTTGGGAGCAGAGCTCAAGATTCCTTCCTGATGCCTGGAATTCCTTTTAAGTTTCCAGTTCTATCTTTTAAAAAGTATGTGCATATGTTACATTTGACACCCTAACACATCTGAGTTTCTTGGTTTTCATGTGAAAATATTTTCTTGCCCATTTCCTGCACTAAAACAAACTCTCTAGGAAGGCCAGTCAAGTCTGCCCTGTGGTTCCATGTGCTCCACATACATCTTCTCCCTACCGGGGCCCCTGGACAGGTGCTGAGGGTGGGTTTGGAATCATGACATCAGAGCTTCCTTGACCTCCCCATGCCTCTCTTTCCTTACACTTTCCTGTCCCCCCGGCCCTCAGTGTTCCCCACAGAACAATCCTAAAACAAAGCCTGATGGGTCACGGTGGCCCAAGACCGAGATGGGTAAGAACCACCACCTCTGCTTTGTCTGCTTCGTCTAGGGAACAGTTAGCTGGAGGTAAGGAAGGAACATAGGCCGGGGGTTGCTGCGTAGCGTCTTCATGTCCTCACCCAGCGTGGTGACCCACTGTCATAACCTGCCCGGCCGCCAGAGCTCCAGGTCTGAGTCCCACGCACCCAGGCATGAGTCACAGACACATCACTCATCTCCATGACAGTTCTGCTCCCTGGGGGGCTGAATGGGAAGGCAAGGGAAACCCTTGAGCCTTAAAGAGGAGAGAGGAGGGTTGGTGGTGCCCTAGGTGAGGTCTAATCACCGTTCAGACTAGGGCTCCTCCTGCTTAGTCTTGCTAAAAGGTGGCAAGGCCTGGAGCAGTGGCTCACACCTGTAATCTCAGTGCTTTGGGAGGCTGAGGCAGGCAGATTGCTTGGACCCATGAGTTCGAGACCAGCCTGGGCAACATGGTGAGGTTCTGTCTCTACAAAATATACAAAAAATTAGCTGGGCGCGGTGGCATGCCCCTGTACTACCAGCTACTCAGGAGGTTGAGGTGAAAGGATCACTTGAGCCCAGAAGGCTGAGGTTGCAGTGAGCTATGATAGCACCACTGCAATCCAGCCTGGGTGACGGAGTGAGATCCTGTCTCTGCAAAACAAACAAGCAAACAAACAAACAAACAAACAAACAAAAAAGCCTAAAAAACAGCAAACAACAAAACATGGCGGGCTGCATGGTCTCTGCCAAACATAACCCCATTTGGAAGCTTTTTAGATTTGCACAGCTTCAGGCGATTTTACAAAAGGGAAAAATGGATTGATTTTTAATCATCCTTCCCCCAACTCTTTCCCTCTCAGCTCCTGGCCTGCTCTCATTGACTCAAGGAATACTGGAGTTTGGAGGGAACTGGGGGGATCCTCTAGTCCACCCCTTCTACATCTGAGAGTAGAAAGTCGCCTGGGCTGTGAGCTTCACCATTGCCTGTCCACTGTGTCTTTCCCCGTGCTGGGCTCAGGTTGCAGAGGGCAGCCCCCCACACAGAAGGGAGTCAGAACCAGATACCAGATACTGTTCGGGAATGGATGGCTCCTTTTGAAACACTGTAAACATTTTGATTATTGGAAACATCAGCTGGAATCTGATTGAGATGGGAACTGATCTTGGAAAAAGGTCCATGATCCCCAGGAATATGCCGCTAGGGTTTGAGGACCCCATGGGTGACCTCTCAGCTCACCTTCTGGCTCCTCCCCCTGCCTTCCTGGTTTAAAGACCCTCACTGTGATGGGTGGTCCCGAACAGCCCTGAACAATTGGAGACTCTCACCTCCCATTTTCCTTGACATAGAGGCTGTGGGTGGTCTCACTCAGCCTAGTCACAGCTGATGGGCAGTGTACACCCAGGGTTCTACCTGCTCTCATCCTACTCTTGCTTTTGCTACATTAAACTGCCTCTCTAAATGTTCATCCACCAACAAGAGAATTGGGCTGATCCATCAACCTCCTCCAATTGAGAAGGAATAATAAGAATAATGCCATTGAGAAAAGATACCACTTATTGAGTTTTATGTGCAAGGCATGCATCATCTTATTCTCACAACTGTTTTCTAAGATGAGTAGTAATATTCTCTCCATTTAACAGAGGGTCAGGGACATTTACTAGTTTGCTCAAGGTCCAAACAGCTTATAAGAGTGGAGCCAAGATCTGTGACCTTGTCATTAACTCTAGCCTAGGACATCTCCATTGCTGAGCTAGAACCCTGACCTAGAGAAGCAGGGAACATATAGAAAGCACACCTAAGCAGAGAGTCAGATGGCAACACAAGGAGCCAGCTTGGCTCCTTCCAAACAGACACTCCAATGGCTTCTCACCCTCTCATACCGTATGTGGCCAGGAATCTCCCCAGCATGATAAGACACGTTTGCTTCCTTCTGGATCTGCGCACATGACCTAGACTTATGGATGTTTTCCAGGAACCATGGCCCTTGTGGTTTGAGTAATTGCCTTAATAACACAAGTCTCCTTAGCAGCCAATTCCACAAACATAAGGCTGTGCCTTCGACATGGTTTTTATGTCTGCTTGGCTCTGAAGCTCATATGCTCAGCCCTCCAGGATGGAGAACCACGTTAATTCTTTTCAGTCTTTGGAAATTACCTAACGGACAGTGCTAGCCAACCCAGGTCTGAGTGAAGTCTGAGCGGTCCCATGCACCAGCTAGATATTATCTTGGAACTAAATCTCCATCTGTTTATCAAGGAGAATCTTTCAGTCCCTTTGGCACGTGGCAGTGTCTCCTGATGGATTTTGCTAGCTCTCTGAACTCCTGAAGAAGAGAAAAGGGCGCTCCAACACAACCTGTGGCAGGAAGCTTTTAGATGACTGGTCATGCACTTCCAAGAGGAATAATGGTTATTAGAGAGACTCACAACTGCACAGTGCTTTGCAAGTTACAGAATGCCATCAATGCCATCACTGACACTGGCTCCTGGGAGCTTCATTCAGTGTCAGTCTAGTACCAAAGGCCTTCAACACAAAACTTGGCTCAGTACACAGTGATCAGCAACAGACCAAACCAATCAAGTGGCCAGCATGGCCAGAATGTGCCATATTCCGAGGATGATTGTTGGGTGGGGGGTTGGAGGGGTCTTATCCATGTATAGCAATATAGATCTGGAAGCATCATATTGCTTTCTATGAATTTAGGAGTACTTTTCAAGTTTTTCACACCTCCTTCTCTTAATCTCAAAAAAAAAAAAATGGGTTTCTTCTGCTAGATGTAGAATTAACCTTGAAGCTTCCCTTCCACGAACAGGGTCTCATTTGGAATTTTCTAGGGACATCTGAGTCATGCCAAAAATTTCCATAAATTCTCCTGGCTCTTTACATCAAAATAAAGTCAGGAAGGACATGGGTGGGTGGCAGGGGGACCCAGGACATTCCAGGCTTCAGCATCGAGGCAGGCAGGCTGCTGGGTGGCTCGCTGTGAGAAGTATCTGCATTTCTTGCAGAGATGCATCAGATCATTTATTTGCTGAAAGCTTTTCTGGTGGCACAGAGAGTGAGTTTTTCTTCCAAAATTAACATTAAGCCTCAAAACAAATTTTCCCCCTACTGGAAGCTAAAAATATAACTCAGAAGTTGACTCATGTCCCCACTGCTGTTTGGGTAACTTAGGTGGGTGTGAATGCACCATTAGGGTGATGTCATTGTTCCCAGGACAGGGAGGGAAGGCCGGAAGTAGAGGGCCCTGCACTGGTGGCCAGCAGGGCTTGCTTTCATGGGACTGCCCCTCAAACCGGCTCTTAGCTTTGTGGCTGAAGGGGGAAGCTGTACACTAACTGCAAAAGAACTAGTGGCCTGGCCAAATGCTCTCGGCGCTGGTTTGCGGCAAGGTGATGACGGGTCAGTGGCAGCTCCTGGCCACAAGAGGGAGCCAGTCAGAAGTCACTAGTGTTCTGCCGGGTGCGAAACGTCTCCTGTTTCTTCTATTCCGGGGAATCGCTCTATATTTCAGCTGATATTTGATAGTGCACGTGTCCTATTTCATACAGCTGTTATGAAATCCGATGAGCTAACTTTGACTAGCTTCTAATGTAATTGACTGAGTCTCGGTTGTAAAATGAGAGGTAATTCAAGGGATATAATTTCACTCTCCCTTGGTCATTGGTTAGAAGGAAGTGAAGCTGGCCCTTCACAGTTGGGACTCAGCGTGAGTGTGTCTGGCCCACTCTGGCTGTGTACACACGGCCCAGGCAAAGGGCCAAGACTGCATGCATGCATGGATGCGGAAGGATCCTTCGGGTTTCACGCACATCCTCACCCGAGAGTGGCAGTGTTAGCAGAAAGCTCCAGGCTGCAGGGCACGGTCATGCCACGCACTGCAGCCGGGAAAGCCGCCCATGAGAGACTGGGTGAGCACGCAGAGAGCGGAGCATATCGCCATTCCCAGGCTGGGTCCCCGACTGGCACACACTTTAGGGAATGCTTGTTGAAATGCTTGAAATGAAAGGTGCTTTAATGAATGCTTGTCTAGTATGGTTTGCAAGCAAGAAGGTTGGCAAGGCACACCAAGAACCGGGCCCTCTGCTGGGCTCATTTTCTGCTGCAAATCAGAAGGAAAGTGGTCAGCAGCTTATGCTCATGGTCCAGCACATGGAGCTAAGCAAGCCGATGGGCAGGTTTTGGTTGACATGACTGAGTGAGGGAGGAAGACAGATAATAAGGAACTTACCCTCACTCCCATGAATCTGTCCCTGAGAACGATCCATGAGAGCAAGAACACAAAAGCTTTGTTGCAGCAGAACAACACGGAGACATCCGTAGTGTTTATTTTCTTTATTGCATGTAAGTACAGGTAGTTTGTGAGTGTCCAAAGAACACCAAAGGGTGCTGCCTTGGTAAAAAACACCTTCAAAGTCAAGCCATTGTCTCCAAAAAATCGACAGCATTCCCTAAAACAAGGAAAGAGAGGCATTGTTATTATTTTCCTGGGTTCAGACAGATCATTTATTTCCTATACCAAGTTTTTTTTTTTTTTTTTTTTTTTTTTTTTTTTAAGCAAATATAGGAAGGGGCAGGGTTTTAAAATTATTATTTTTAATAAACATTTTTCTATTAAAGCCCTTCAACCTACTGCTTTAGTCCACTGAAACAAATGTTGCACAGTGATCTGATGTCACAGATTCTTCCTTCTGTTCATGTTAAGCTTAGAATTTATGGTTCTATACAGAAGGTAATGTTGGCGCTCTCTGACTCGAAGGCCTAATTCTCTGGTGATTGACTGAGGGATTCTGTTACTTGTTGAGTAGGAGAAGGGGTTCACTACACCTTTTTATTGGGGTGGGCATTGTTGTGGGGGAAGGATGGTAATGGAGGAGGATGGATACTCTAAGACAGGGTGTCTAATCTTTTGGCTTTTCTGGGTCACATTAGAAGAATTGTCTTAGGCCACATATAAACTACACTAGCACTAACGATAGGTGATGAGCTACTAAAAGAAATCACACACAAAAAAATCTCATAATGTTTTAAGAAAGTTTACAAATTCGTGTTGGGCCTCATTCAAAGCCAGCCTGGACCACATGTGGCCTGCGGGACAGGGGTTGGACAAGCTTGGTCTAAGAGAACACATTGAAACAACTTTTAAAAAATGTTGCCCTCAATTGGAATTACCTTTGTGATCAGGCAGGGGCAGTCACTTCTTGGGCATATCTAATACCTTTTGGCTATGATACGAATAGTGTTAACTCGCGACCTATTTTCTCCCTGAGGCCATTTTTTGGGTACTTATTCCACCATGTGGAAGTCCCACTTCTCTAAGAGACTATCTAGCACAGGAAGAATAAGCAGATCCAAAAGTTCAGAGTCTAACGTGGGAATGAGATGAGGAAACATCTGTAGAAGAAAGTCTTTTGATGCCATTCTAGAGTCTAGGGGGAAGGATCACAGATAGTTCAAAAAATCTTTAAGAAAATTAAAGCCAGTCTTCCACATGCAGAAGAAGGAAGTAGAGGAGGCCGTGGGGGGCTCGGGTGTGAAGAGAGGCCACTGAGAAGGCTTGGTCGACAGCTGCCTGTTTCCTTGACTGTCAGGGAGTGAAGAACATTCCTGGGTTGGGCCCGATGAGCCAGGCAAGGAGATGGACGAGAGAGGAGGCACTGCTCTGAGGAAGTCCCTGTCCAGGCTCATGGACGTGGTGCAGCACTGCCACAGCTGGGGATGGCCTGCCAGCCAGGAAGGGAGTCAGCCTGCTAGTGATCTAGAAATAGACTCAGTCCCAAAAGAACTGCCACGAGAGCAAAAGAAAAGACATCTCTAGAACAAAGCAAATGCACTAGGTTGGGGGAATAGCTCTGTTCTGTGCCACTTAATATTAAAATGCAGAGAAAACGGAGGAAAATTAAAAACAAGAGTCAAAGGGGATTGGGTAAGATTTTAAATTTAATTTTACTGTCTATTCTTCCTATCAATCTAGAAGGAAACCTGTCTTTGTTCATGACTCAACTATGGGATGTCCATAGCACGAACAAGAAAACTCCTTAGAGAAAGGCATGAGAGCCCAGGATACTGAGAGAGGAGAAACACACTTACCGTTTTGTAGAGTTTGGTGCAGTTTGGCCACCTTTCTCTGCACACAGAGTCCTATGTTGCTTCTGAACAAACCGGGGCCAGGTAAAACATTCACATCACTAAATTTATCACGAGACCGATTCAACTGAATTGATTCCATTTTGGCTTTATATAGCTGCAACCCTCATCTAGCTGAGAGGCTGATATTTCTTTTTGTCACGTATTTTTTCATACGGTATTCCAGCTACATTTTCTATGGGGTTTTCCCAAGCCCCTGTTTGCAGAAGACTCTGTTCCCCCAGGGGCAGTGACCATGAACGATGGCTTCCTTTATGTTTGTGATTATGGTGGCTACAAAGTGATGCTGGTCCATTCAGTATGATTAAAATAAAATACAAATATTCTTTCTGGCCACTAATGCCATCCTATCTCCACTATACTTAGAGGTTTCCCTTTCTAAGAGAAGAACATCACACAAGTAGAATTTCCAATTTCCACCTGGCTCACTGTCATGAAAAATAATTCATGTTCTGGAAGGGGCCATCCAAGGCTGACTGGACAACCTACTTCCTCTCTGAAAATCCATATCTGACTCCTCCAAAGCCTGATTGTTGTAGGTGGGATGGATAAGGGAGGTAGGGCACAGACATTGCTTGGTATTGATGGCCCAAGTTGCTAGAAATGGAAAGGGAGTGGGGATCCCATCCTGGAGATGAAAAAGGTGAGACTCTGAGGCCTGGCAGAGTCCTGCTGGCCCTTTAAGGCATCATGGCCAGGAGATCATAGCATAGGTTGGTGGATCTTGGTTCTAATGAGACCAAGATAATTGGCCCCCTGGACCTGTGAGCCTCGTGATATTTTGAGACCAAAGACTATGCACTAATCTTCAGTGCTAAGAGATTAGTGCACAGTCTTCGGTCTTAAAACAGCATAATATTGGCCCGGAGCGGTGGCTCACACCTGTAATCCCAGCACTTTGAGAGGCCAAGGCAGGTGGATCACTTGAGGTCAGGAGTTTGAGACTAGCCTGGCCAACATGGTGAAACCCTGTCTCTACTAAAAATACAAAAATTAGCCAGGCATGATGGCAGGCGCCTATAATCCCAGCTGCTCGGGAGGCTGAGGCAGGAGAATCACTTGAACCCGGGAGGCGGAGGTTGCAGTGAGCTGAGATTGCACCATTGCACTACAGCCTAAGTGACAAGAGCAAAACTCTGTTTCAAAAAACAAACAAACAAAAAAACCCAGCACAATATCTCAGGATCTGGCTGGCCCATGTATGTCCCTGATTGCAAGGGAACCCAAGACAGATGATGAACATGAATCCATTTCTGCCAGAGACCTCCCTCTTCTTGGTATACAAATGGAGCACAGTCAACACTCTCTTGACTGACGCCCACATAACTGACTGGACAGTCTAACGCCCTTCATTCCTTCTGCTCACTGATGCTGCTGGCAGGCTAAAGACTAGAGGGTGGCAGGTTACTTCCGGAACACTCAAGTCTTTCTGTTCCTACTGATTGAGTCACACACAAAGGTTTAGATGTGTTTACTTCTGATCCTGCTTGTGCCAGTTAGTTCTTGGTATTTCAGTTACACAGTTTAATTAAATATTTCATGAACCAATGAAATATGAGTGGGAAACGAAAGCTTTTTTTCTGTGAAATCTAAATTGAGAGCTTCAGGAAGACTTAATAAAAATAAGCAATACCAAGCCGGGCGCGGTGGCTCACGCCTGTAATCCCAGCACTTTGGGAGGCTGACGTGGGTGGATCACAGGGTCAGGAAATCGAGACCATCCTGGCCAACATAGTGAAACCCCATTTCTACTAAAAACACACAAAAATTAGCTGGGCATGGTGGTGCGTGCCTGTAGTCCCAGCTGCTTGGGAGGCTGAGGCAGGGGAATCGCTTGAACCTGGGAGGCGGAGGTTGTAGTGAGCCGAGATGGCGCCACTACACTGCAGCCTGGTGACAGAGTGAGACTCTGTCTCAAATAAAAAGCAATACTGCTACTGAATATTGAATTATTCAATAGAATTATTCAAAGAGACATGGTAAAAGAAAAAATTGTAAAAATCAGTAAGTTCTGCACTTACATTATTTGACAAATACTTATGTTCTTAGTATTCTTTAAAGAATCCCAACTGGGATAGCCTAACTTGACCTGACTTTATATTCTAACTTTTCTATGAATTTCTAAAATTTGGTTATGTTATATATTTAGGGACGAGGATGGCTTATCATTTAATTCATGTCAACAAACACTGGTTTAGCACTTGCCATTCCCACAATTCTAGACAAGGCTTTGTGGTTGATACAGAAAAGGAAACTTTTTAAGCTAAGGAAACGTCTCTTTTAAACTAAGATGAGTTATTTCTTTTGTAATTTCTTCCACTTCAGTTTTTCTATTTAGTTTTTTTCTATTTCAGTTTTTCTGGTGCTTCTTTTAGTTTGATATTGGAACTTTTGGTTTGATCTTCTAATTTTCTTTTTCCTTCTCTCTTTCTCGATCTTATTTTATGGGAGATTATCTTGACTTTATATTCCAACTCTTCCATTACATTTTAAATATTGGTATCCTCCATTTAATTTTCAAGAGCAGCTCCTGCTCATGAGAAGGTGTAATTGGGGAGATGACATTTATCCTTCAATGGGAGACAACGCAAGCCTAACATATTGACATAGGAGATAGATGGTGTGGAATATAATGATGCTATACTGGAGAACTGGGCTGATTGGATAAGTCCTCATAAAGATGTGGATTTTGAGCTGAACTGAAGGACTAAAGGACAGGAAGGATTTATATAGGTATGTGTGTGGTGTGGGGCAGAGATAATATCCTTGTAGAGGTAAGAGAAGATATTGTATCTATGAAACAAGAACAAATGGTTATTAAAAAGGATATAATATTGGAAATGAAATATATGATGTAACTACATTTTTAAAATTAATAGACATTTTGGGAGGCCAAGGCAGGCAGATCACTTGACGTCAGGAGTTTGAGACCAGTCTGGTCAACATGGTGAAACCCTGCCTCTACTAAAAAATATATAAAAATTAGCTGGGTGTGGTGGTATGCACCTGTAGTCCCAGCTACTTGGGAGACTGAGGCATGAGAATTGCTTGAACCATGGAGGTGGAGGTTGCAGTGAGCTGAGATCACGCCACTACACTCCAGCCTGGGAAATAGAGCAAGACTCTGTCTCAAAAAAATAATTAATAGAAAAGTTGGAATATAATGTCAAAATAATCTCCCACAAAATGAGAGAGAGAGGGAGAGAGGAAGAAGGAAGGAAGGAAGGAAGGAAGGAAGGAAGGAAGGAAGGAAGGAAGGAAGGAAGGAAAATATTAGAAGATTAAACCAGAAAGTCCAATATCAAACTAAAAGAAACTCCAGAAGGAGCAAACAGAAAAAAAGAAGTGGAGGAAATTACAAAATAAATCATTCAAGACAGTTTCTCAGAACCGAAAGACATGAATCTTCACAATGTAAGGGGTCACCAAGTACCAACAAAATGAATAAAGAAAGAACCATAACAAGGCATCTGTTTGTAAAATAAAGGTATAAAGAGAAAACCTAAAATCTCCCAAGAGAAATAAAACAAACAAGGTCAAGAAATAGGAAATTGTAATCACCTCGGACACCACCACAACCAAAATGGAAGCCAGACAATCATGGCACAATGCATTAACATTTTTGAAGGAATTTTTTTTTTCTAGCCAGAATTCTATCACCAATCAATTATCAATCAAAGGTGGAGGTAGACTGAAAGCATTTTCAGCTATGCAGTCCTCAACAGCGGTGTCTCCCAAGCCACTGGAGGACAGGCTGCACCAAAGCAAGGGTGGTCCGGAGGAGAAAGACGTGGCAGCTGCAAGCAGGCCAGCTCTACACGGGCAAGAAAGAAAGTGGGTCCCAGCATCAGCAGGGTGCTCTGCTGCAGACCAGGAACCACAGAAGGCTCCTGGAGGAGATTCTCTGAGGAAGTCTTATGATTAAACAGAACAGGGAAAATAGTGATAGGCTTTTGAGGTGGCAGAACGTTTACGGAAAAAAATAACAATCATTACATGGAAATCAAGATGAATGAGGCGGCAGAATCAGTGAACAACATATGTGTGCTTATGATAACGCAAACACTATTAACTAAAAATTGGGATATTATTATGTTGGGGGGTGGGGAAGAAAGGGTAGGGTAAGATAGAAATCAGAGGATGTCCATATTTAAGAAATACGGAGATAAGAATTTAATTTAGCTAAATGGGTATAAATACCAGAGAAAAGTATCCACAAGAATTGAGGGTGGCTGAGAGTAGGCAGATGTGGAGCTGGAAGAAGTTACTCTTCTTTACCATAATTCTTTTACTACTATTTTGCTTTTCCAAAGTATGTGCATGCATTAAATTGCTAAAATTAAGTTAATTAAAAACACATAAGGGAGAGGTAAAGTTTCTGTGGTTGAAGCTGAAATTTGGGCACTGAGACAGCTTTGAGGGGTGCAGTTGGAAAACCACAGAGAGAGAAAAGCCCCGCGATTAACAGTGAAGGATGCCACAGCCCAGACAGATGAAAAGATCCACTCAAGTTCAAACAGATGTGAGTAGTAGAGCCAAACCTGCAGCCTGGCTTGTTCCTCAGTGAACACTCTTATGTTCCTCTCTTTTTCCCGTACCCATTTCATCACCATTTAAATATGTCTAAGTCTTTCCAACTTCAACATACTCCTGTACAAAAGCAAGCTTCTCACCCAGCCCCTTTCCTCTGTTCCCCTTTTTCATAGCCACACTTTTCAGAATAGCCATCTACGCTCACGTTCTCCATGACCTTGTCCTCACTGTCCAGCTGCTCTAGTCCATGCCTGCTCCCCACACTCACTCAAACCCCTGGACGAACTGTGAATGACCTTCACATTGCCAATCCCAGAAGGCACTTCTCGGTGTTCATCTTACTCTTGGAAGCCTCTGACATTGTTAACTGTTTCTCCCTGAAACACCCTCTTAGCTTCCAACTCAGCACAGTCCCCAAAGTTTCCTTTGACCTCTCCACACCCTTCTAGACTTCCTCTGCAGGCCTTCTTTGGTATTTTCTTTTTTCTTTTAATTTCTTCTAAAAAAAAAAAAAAAAACCACACAAAAAAAACCCAGGATACAGGTGCAGAACGTGCAGGTGTGTTACACAGGTACACGTGAGCCATGATGGTTTGCTGTACCTATTGACCTGTCCTCTAAGTTCCCTCCCCTCATCCCTCACCCTTCAACAGGCCCTGGTGTGTGTTGTTCCCCTCTCTGTGTCCATGTGTTCTCAACATTCAACTCCCACTTATGAGTGAGAACATGTGGTGTTTGATTTTCTGTTCCTGTGTTAGTTTGCTGAGGCTGATGGCTTCCAGCTTCATCCATGTTCCTGCAGAGGACATGATCTCATTCCTTTTTGTGGCTGCATAGTATTCCATGGTGTATATGTACCACATTTTCTTTATCCAGTCTATCATTGATGGGCATTTGGGTTGGTTCCATGTCTTTGCTATTGTAAATAGTGCAGAAATAAACATACGAGCACATGTATCTTTAGAGCAGAACAATTTAGATTCCTTTGTGTATATACTCAGTAATGGGATTCCTGGGTCAAATAGTATTTCTGGTTCTAGATTCTTGAGGAATTGCCGCACTGTCTTCCACAGTAGTTGAACTAATTTACACTCCCATCAAGAGTGTAAAAGTGTTCCTATTTCTCCACAGCCTCACCAGCATCTATTGTTTCCTGACTTTTTAATAATTGCCATTCTGACTGGCATGAGATGGTATCTCATTGTGATTTTGATTTGCATTTCTCTGCAATGCTCAGCAATGTTGAGCATTTTTTTCATACATTTGTTGGCCGTGTAAATGTCTTCTATCGAGAAGTGTCTGTTTATATCCTTTGCCCACTTTTTGATGGGGTTGTCTTTTTCTTGTGCATATGTTTAAGTTCCTTGTAAATTCTGGATGTTAGACCTTTGTCAAATGGGTAGATTGCAATACCACCCTGAACATGCCCGATCTTGTCTGTTCTTTGATATTTTCTTAGGGTTCTCTTCAACCTACAAATAGTCACTGAATAATGTCATCTATTGTCATGGTTTTAAAGCCCAGCTGATGAGTCTTTAATCAGGACACTTTTAAAAATCTGATACCACCCTTGCCTGGACATTCCCAGATGCCTGAAATTCAGCCTTCCCAAATAAACTCAGTGTCTTTCCCCTGCATCCTCAATCCCGAGATGCTACCGTGATTCAAGTTTCTACCCAGGCCAGATACTTAGGAATCATTCTCAGCTTCTCCTTTTTTGTCTTCACATCTAATTTATCACCATGGCCTATAGATTATTTCTACTAAATATTTTATTCTCACAGTTAGCACCCTGACCCATGCCCTTATTCTCACTCACTTCCACTACTGCTGCTGGAGACTAGCTTCTCTCATCACTGCTGTCCCTCCTGTAATCCAATTCATTCCATTTTCCACACTACACTCAGAGAGATCCTCCTTTTCCCTGGCCTTCCCTTAGGATAATGGCCAACCTCTTTGGTCGGTTAATTTCCATCAGTTGCATATCAGCTCATATATCCCCTTCAGTGTTGGGACCCTGTGTCAGTATTCCTGACACATGGTCCCATAATGCCCTGTCTTCCTTGTCATAGTGTACAGGACCGTTATTGTAATTGCACTTTATTGTAATAGCAGCTTATTTAATTGTTCGACTTCTTCACTAGAACATACACTCTGTGTGGTTGTTATACTTTTGCTTCATATCATATCCTCATAGCCTAGCATATAATACATGTTCACAAATAATTTTTTTTAAAGAATGCATGCACTTATTCCTTTATGGAGGACCAGAGGTTTTTCAAACAATGAAGCATGGGGCCATCTGTCTTAAAAAATCCCAGGGAGCTGTTAAAAATACAATTGCTTGGATTTGACCCTAGACATACTCGATCATACTGTCCAGTGAGGGGCCAAGAATTTTGTAGAGAATGGTGCAGTTTATATGCGGGATGCATTCTTGACAGCATGCCATAATTCAAAATTTACAAATCTTGACTAGTTTTTCCCCAGTAGCACTGTGTGTTTCTGTTCGTCAGCCAGTTAATGTTAACACCATTACCTGGCATTTATAGTTCACTTGGCCTTCCAGAACTGGTATTTTGATTCTTGTTTAACTTTTAAAATCTCAGAGGAGTCACATTATTTGAAATTTTATGCATACATAAAACCTGTCATAGTTATGTTTTGCTACTGCAAATTTTCATTAAAATGTGAACTTCACTGTATTTTTTTAAAATTTCCAGATTATTTTCATGAACAAATTTGAATTCAAAGGTTCATGCTCTTTTCTTGCTCTTTCTCCATTTTCTTTCTTTCTCCCTTTTAAAAAGTTCTTCTAAATTTTTAATTGTGGTAAAATACATATAACATAACATTTATAATCTTAACAATTTCTTTTTTCTTTTTTTTTTTTTTCTTTTTTTTTGAGGTGGAGTCTTTCTCTGTTGCCCAGGCTGGAGTACGGTGGTGTGATCTCAGCTCACTGCAACCTCCACCTCCCAGGTTCAAGCGATTCTCGTGCTTCAGCCTCCTGAGTAGCTGGGACAACAGGCACCTGCCACCATGCCCAGCTAATTTTTGTATTTTTAGTAGAGACAGAGTTTCACCATGTTGGCCAGGCTGGTTTTGAACTCCTGACCTCAGGTGTGAGACACCATGCCTGGCCATTTTTTACTTTGTAAATATGGAATTATACATGTTTTACTCTTCTGTGCTTTTTTTTTCCTCAACATTATGTGTGAGAGAGTCATTCATGTTGTTGTAGGTAGCAGTATTTCACTTGCTATATAGCATCTAATAACACAATTTATTTACCCATTCTACAGTTGAAGGACATTGAATAGCTTAGATTATAATAATACTGCTATAAACATTCATGAATATATCTTCTGGTGCACATATGTATGTGTTTAGTTTGGGTATATACAAAAGAGTGGAAATACAAGATTAGAGAGTATGTACACGCTCAGCTTTAGAAATAGTACCAAATGGTTTTTCAAAGTAGTTGTACCAGTTTACACTACAATTTTTTTTTTTTTTTTTTTTTTGAGCCAGAGTCTCACCCAGGCTGGAATGCAGTGGCACAATCTCAGCTCACTCACTGCAGTCTCTGCCTCCCAGGTTCAAGCAATTGTTGTGCTTCAGCCTCCTGAGTGGCTAGTATTACAGGCATGTGCCACCAGGCCCGGCTACGTTTTGTATTTTTAGCGGAGATGGGGTTTTGCCATGTTGGCCAGGTCTCGAACTCCTGGCCTCAAGAGATTGCCCGCCTCAGCTTCCCAAAGTGCTAGGATTACAGGTGTGAGCCACCACACCCAGCTTATCATTAATCTTTTAATTGAAATTTTAATCCGTTTACATTTAACTTAACTACTGCTATATTTGGGTTTAATTCTATCATTTATCTTTTCTATTTGCCTCACAAATATTTTTATTTTTTCATTTGTGTTTTTTTTTTTTGCCTTTTTGTGGTTAATCAAATTTTAAAATGATCCAATCTCTCCTATATTAGCTTGTTAGAAATACATTTAAAAAATTATTCTTCCAGTGGTAGATATTACAACATGTACTCTTGACTTATTAGAATATACTTTATTTGATAATTTTATCACTTCTTGGACAATACAAAGGCCTTACAACACTAATTCCATCCCACACTTCTTTATCATATTTTAGGCTGTTATTTTTATGAGTTTTTGTTCTACATATTTAAAAAATCCTGTGACATGTTATTACCGCTGTTTTAGACAGTCAGCATTCATTTATATTTAACCACATATTTACTATTTGTAAAGCTCATCATTTCTTCCTGAGCTGCTGTGCTTCCCTCTGGGATCATTTTATTTTTTCCTGTCTGAAGAGTCTATTTAAAGTATTACTTCTTGCATGGGTCTGTTTTCATAAAAATATCTTTATTTTTGTCTTCACTTTTTTTTTTTTTTTTTTTTTTGAGACGGAGTCCCACTCTGTTGCCCAGGTTGGAGTGCAGTGGCGTGATCTCGGCTCACTGTAACCTCTGCCTCCCAGGTTCAAATGATTCTCTTGCCTCAGCCTCCTGAGTAGATGGGATTGCAGGTGTGCGCCGCCACGCTCAGCTAATTTTTGTATTTTTAGTAGAGACGGGGTTTCATCATGTTGGTCACGCTGGTCTTGAACTCCTGACCTCCTGATCCACCCACCTCAGCCTCCCAAAGTGCTGGGATTATAGGCATGAGCCACCATGCCCAGCCCCTTGTCTTCACTTTTTAAGAAGCATTTTTATTAGTCTTAGAATTTCAGGTTGATAATCATTTTCTTTCCATCCTTTGAAGATATTTTTCCATTATCTTCTGGCTTCCAGTTTTTCTGTGGAAAAGTCAGTTGTAAATTCTAATTTTTGCTCTTTTGATGACAATGAATTATTTTTCCCTGGCTTCTTTTTTTTACAACATTTTGTATCTACTTTGGTTTTCAGAAGATTTGCTATGATATGGCTAGGTGTTTTTTGTTTGTTTTTCTTTTTGTGGTAAAGGGAGAGCTTGGGATTTATAAAGCTTGAATCCATGGTTTGATGTCTTCCATCAGTTTTGGAAAATTCTTGGCCAGTATACACTCTCCCCTCTACTCCTGGGACCCCAATTATACACATATCAGACCTTTGTACTGTGCCCATATGTATGTTTCTTATGCTTCTTTCTGAATTTCCACCTTTTTTTCTATCTGTGTCACAATCTGAGTATTTGCTAATGACCTATTTTCCATTTTATGAATCCTCTCTTTTGTTGTATTCTGTTAAACCAACCTATACATTCTTAATTTCTGTTATATTTTCCATTACTTGGCTATTCCTTTGATTATTCTTTATAAATTTCAGTTATCTGGTGAAATTCTTCATATTATCAGTACTCTTTTGAATATATTAATCACAGTTCTTTTATAGTCTGCATCTAATAACTCAAAACCAAGGGACATCTCTGGATCTGCTTCTAATTTCTCTTTTATTTTTAGTTTTTGGTTTTTGGTGATGTAGTCATTTCCCGGCCAGCTTTTTTTTTCTTTTCTTTTTTTTTTTGAGACAGAGTCTTGCTCTATCACCCAGGCTGGAGTGCGGTGGTGTATTCTCAGCTCACTGCAAACTCTGCCTCCCGGGTTCATGCCATTCTCCTGCGTCAGCCTCCTGAGTAGCTGGGACTACAGGCACCAGCTACCTTTTTTCTGGCATGATCACCTTGACTGGCTCATACTAGTCAATTTCTGTTTTTCCCTCTTTATTTTCAGGTCATGGAACTTTCTTTGGTCTCAACTAAAAGTACTGGTTGTTTACAAGGGCTTCTCCTGCTTGATGGGTTTGAACTCCGGTTTTTCTCCCCATGACTAAAGTCTTTGCCTTGGTGGATGCTTTTTCTGATTGGTTCCTCCTTGTCTGATCCCAAACATTCACAGTTTAGGTATCAGTCAATGCCTCGAGGCTTAACTGCATATGGAATTTAGATTGACTTCTGTTGAGTTCTTCTCTTCTGTGATCCTGAATCAATCTCAATCCATGGCTAGGTTGCCAGCCTTGAATTTCTAGCTTTTTGCCCTCCCAGCCTAATGAGTGCCGTAAGTTCCATGCTGCTGGTTTCTGTTTGGCTTCCATGACACACTCTGTGAACTGGAAAATTCTCTAAGAAGTCAAAGCACCAGCAAATGTATGGCTGCCCTCCTCTGTGTCCCTTCACTCTGGATCTTGGCGCTTTAAATCCTGGGTGTATTGGTTGCTCTCTGATCCCCTAAACAATTTTTTAAAGTATTTTCTCCAACTTTATAATTCTTCTCAAAGGGAGGGTTAGTCTGATTTACTCTGTCAGAGAATTGCCTACCTTTATTTAAGCTGCTAAATTTTACAGGCTCAAAGGAATTTCTGAAATGACCCTGGGTAGGTGATCAGAGAAAAGTTATAATAGTGGCAAATTGATCAGTCCTGGGCCCCAATCCAGAGATGCTATTTCAGTAGGTCTGGACTGGGGTACAGAAATCTATGTATTTTAAAATACACTTAGGAGATTCTGATGCATATCCAGGTAGATCACTATCTCTGAAAATGTGTCTGAGGAACACTTGTGCCATTAACACCTGGGGCACTTGCTGACACTTGTCTAAGCCACTATCATTTCTTACCTAGATTATTATTATCCTTCTTTCATACCTTTGTCTCACTCTTTTCAACATAAATCAGGCCATGTTATTTTCTTGCTCAAAAACTTTCATTGGCTTCCCATCTTATTTGGAGCAAAAAATGTAAATATGGGGGAAGATTTGGACATGGTTCTTTTCCTCACCCCTTCAGATCTCTGACCAAACGTCAGAGAGACCTTCCCAGACACCCTCTATAAAACAGCAACTACACTACCTCAATCACTTTCAGCACACCTTAATCCCTCATTTCTTTATCACTTGCACTGTCATTCTCTGAGACGTCACATATTTACATTTTTCAAAAAAACCTGTCTTTATTGAGGTGTGATTGACCTAAAAAAGGCAGTACATATTTAATGCATAAAACTTAATGAGTTTGGAGTAAATACACACTCATCAACTCCACAATTAATGCCACAGATATATCCATCACTTCCAAAGTTGCCCCAGCCCTCTTTGTGTGTGTTAAGAACACTTAACATAAGATTTACCCTGTTAGCACATATTTAAGTATATGCTGCAGTATTAGCAGCTATAGGCACTCTGCTGTACAGAAGAGCTCTAGGACTTATTCATCTTGCATAACTGAAACTTTCCACTCTGACTAACTCTTCCCTGTTTTCTGCCCCCCTTATCCTTTAGCAACCACCATTATACTCTTTGCTTCTATGAGATTAACTCTTTTTTTTTTTTTTTTTTTTTTTGAGACAGGGTCTTGCTCTGTCTCCCAGGTTGGAGAGCAGTGGCATGATCATGGCTCACTGCATCCTCAATCTCCAGGGCTCAAGCAATCTTGCCACCTTGGCTTCCCAAAGTGCTAAGATTACAGGCATGAGCCACTGTGCTTGGCCAAGTTTAACTATTTTAACTATTACCTTGTATTAGTGAGATCATGTAGTATTTGTCCTTTTGTGTCTGGCTTATTTCACTTAGCACAATGTCCTCTAAGTCCATCTATGTTGCCCAGATGGCAGGATTTTCTTCTTTTGTAAGGCTGAATAGTATTTCATGTTGTATACACACCACACTTTATCCATTCATCCATCAGAAAACATTGAAGCTGGCTACTGTGAATCATGCTGCAGTAACATGGGAATACAGACATTATCTCTTTAACATACTGATTTCACTTCCTTTATATATATACCCAGTAATGGGATTTCTGGATCATATGGTAGTTCTATTTTTAATTTTTTGAGGTATCTCCATACTGTTTTCCATGGTGGCTGCACCCATTTTCATTTCTACAACAGTGTACAAGGGTTCCCTTTTCTCCATACTATCACTAACACTTGCTGTCTTTTGTTTACGATAGTAGCTATTCTAACAGACGTGAGGTGGTATCTCATTGTAGTTTTGATTTTCATTTCACTAATGATTAGTGATGCTGAGCATCTTTTCATATACCTATTGGCCATTTGTATGTCTTCCTTGGAGAAATGTCTACTCAGGTCTTTTGCCCACATATTTTTTAGTTGTTTGTGTTCATCCACCAAAATATGAGTAGGCAAATATTTCATTAAAAGAAAATGTAAGTTCAAGGCATTTGCATTCTACAAGAAATTTTAGTTTCTGAGATTTTCCCTTGAGGAATGGTCCAGCCTGAATGATAAGGTCTTGGAGAGGGAACGTGGAGAAGCACAGACTGCATATATGTCTCACTAACTAGGAGTTTTACAGCCTCCTCCACAGGAATCTGTTCTTTGGGGACCAGCTGGTTATTTTGCATGCTCAATCAAACAGCAGAGGTATCTGAGAAGTACCGAGAGTGTGCCTGTTCCTAAAGCATCACTGGTCCACAGGGCCCCTGGCCAACTTGCTAGGTTCACAGTGAAGTGATTCTGTGCTCTATGACAAAAGTGAAGATGGAAGCTGCAAAGACAGAGGATGAGACAGCCTCCATTTATGTGTAGATACTAAGATGGCAAGTGAAGCAGTCTGGCTACCTAGGAAGGATGGACCTTCTGAACTGCTGCACATTTCCATCCAATCTGAAACAGCCTCTCCATATCAGAAACCATTCTGCCTATTCTAAATAGTTCATTAAAATATTGCATGGAATAAAGCTACTCTGAATAACTTTGTTTGTGATAGTCCACTTAACCCAACGAGGTTACACACAAGGTGTTTTTGTTTTTGTTTTTTTCCCAGCAGAAAGACCCCATAGGACCATCTCTTGCAAGATGTGATTTTTTTGTTATGGAGGTAGGAGATGAAGAACAAGCTGGAGATGGGCTCTACTGACAGCTGTTAGTACTGAAATGGAACAGGCGGCTCAGGAAAGTGTCAACCTTCTGCTTTAACAAAGCACATCCCTCCGTAAAACAGAGGAAACCGCACTCAGCTCTTGTTCAACAGGTCCCAGAAAATAACAGCTGCTGGGCTCTCACTTCCCTGTTGCTGCTTTTTTACAACTTCCACATCAACAATGATTGGTTTTGAGTTTCACTAAACTGTCAAGAGATGAACCAGGAATACATTTGTATAACACATGATCCAACAGCATTTATATCCCAGAGTGGAGAACACACAGCAGAGCATGTGGACCTTTACTTGGCTCCTTTAAAAGTTGGAACTCAGACTCAGTGGGAACAGTGGAGCAACACCAGATCTGAGGGTGCCCACCAGAGTCCCAGAATGGGACTCCACAGCTGTGGCAGGTGTCTGTGTTCATCTGCTGGCTGGCCTGGCTTTCTTCCCCAGGGGTGGTTATGTGTTTGGGGCTTTGCAGTGGTAGAAAAGAGTATATTTAGCTTATTATGAAAAAGAATTTTCAAATTATTGTTTAACAAGAAAAGAAGTTGAGATTTCAAAGCTGGGCTTGCTTCTGTATCTCCACACCACCTTTCAGGGATCTAGGATTCTGTCAATGTGAAAAGACAACCAACGACAATTCCAAACTTTTGATAAGATTTCCTGAAGACCTTGGGTGAGCAGCACCCCCTCTCAAGCCCAGCCTTGCTCGCATGCTTGCAATTGAGAGACTGACACTTGAGAACTGGCCTGACCAATGTGCTCTTTGCATTTATCGCCATGAAAGAGAATGGCAGTTGGGTATGCATCAGTGGGCAGAATGGCAATCTTCAAAGCCCAAGCTTTGCAAGGGAGCAATGCAGTATCCAATGAGATATCTCACAGAGCTACCCAACAGATATTCAAGAACAGTATAATGGAATAGTTCAATTATCCTATGGGGATTCCAAAAGGCCTTTGGTCCAACTCTAGTCCCTTCGTCACTCATGTTAACATCACCTGCTGTCCTTGGCCTTTCTCAGAGGAGCAGGAACAATATCTTGTCCTAGTAATCTGTCGCTAAAACAGGCTGCAGGAACACCGAGCTGCTGTCACAGGGCTCAGCTGGGACAGCGAGGCACCGAGATGGGCACCCTTCCTCACTAGACAATCACAACATTTCTCTGCATCTGGCCGAACTCAGTTTCTGCCTCAGGCCCCATGGGCTTCATAAGTTTGCAGATACTTCCCTGCTGCTGTCTCCTTCATGGAGTTACTGGCTCTCTCCTCTTCCATGGCTTTCTCTTTGACTTTGGGCTCCCCACAGGCACCCTGTAAATCTGCCCCCATAATACTCTGTGCCCACCTCCCTCACACCTCTGCAGAGCTCCATCGTTACTGTTTACATAGCTGTCTCTCCTAGCAGAGCACGATCTCTTCCTGGAAGAAGAAGTCTGTGTTTCAGTCATCTTTGTACCTTCCAGCACCTAGAATAGTGCACAACTCAAAAGTGGCAGTCAGGAAATATTTGCAAATAAATCAGCGGAACTCAGTGCTTGATGTTTAGGCAGATTTTGCCAACATCAGCACATTTACACTGCCAGAAAGTTTAGCAAGGGGATATCTTTAAACTGTGAACTATCAGTTGGCAGGGACGTCAGAGCTCTGACTTCCGTACTTTAGATGTAGGAAAGCTCTGGCATGGATGTGATGCATTCTGTCCAGGGTGGTGGGAAGCTAGTTAGTAGCAGGGCTGAGTCTAGAACTAGGGGCTCCTGATTCAATTCCCCACTCTCTGCATTTATTTTAGTGAAGCCTTAATTGTGGCTGATGTGCTGGGTAAAGTGGAACAATCTTTACCAGAAAGAGAGTCGCTGCCCACCTACTCTGCTGGCCGAGACAGAGCCAGGAAACAGAGCCAAGCCTGTTGCAATGGTGGTTCCTCCACTGCGTCGGCTCAGTGCTGTCGAGGGACCTGTGTGGAGTGCTGAGCCTAAGGAACCTGCCTCCCTGGGTTTTGCAGGAAAGGGTATGTGGATTTGGGGTTTATACCCTGCAACTAATTATGCAGATGTGTGGGCAATGCTCTTTGCTATTTCCAGGAGCTGTGTTAAAACTATTTAAAGCCATGGGCATAGATTTGTCTTTAGAAAAGAAACATTCAGGGGAATTATCCCAAGGGCTCTCCCTCTGGCTTATGATTTATGCTTTTAAAAAACAGCTTCCTTCAAACTGAAGAGACGTAATGACCTGTGGAATTCAGCATCAAATGAACAGGCTGTGTTTTCCTGGTCTCAAACCTAGAGTAAGATGAAGATGACCCCGATTCAATAGCTTTTGAAAAATCAGGATCATTCCTAAAGAGAACAGTTTAATGAAAGTTGAAATGAAAGGTTGTTATATCTCAAGGGCAAGAAAGCTTATGGTTGGGGTCAACTCCATAATGTGCCTTTTTAGATAACACTGATTTCTATTAATTGCAAAGCTTTTCAAGGCCAGCCCCAGGAGACTGGTGTGTCTGGGTGCACTGCTTTTGAAGGCAGTTGTGCTCTTTTGGTATGTCTGTCTCTCTTTCTCTCCTCCTCACACACACAGCCAGACTGCCTACATTCAGACCGACAGTATGGACTTCTTTAGAATTGGATGGATTTCCATAGCACATGCTGATTGGTGACTTCTTGTAAATATAATTTAGATTTGACTAACCGTCTAAATGTGTATTCCCTGGCCCTGCAATGTGATGTGGATCACAGACATGCATTGTTCACCCTTGAAAAGACACAGAGATTCAAGGATTCAAAATGGGTTAAGAGAAAGTTATCCTTGTTTTTGGATGTTTTCCCAGCATAGAGAAAGTTCCCAGGTACAGCTGAGCTCTGGCTCTCAGTTCCTTGCCTTCTAGACACAGCCTTTCACCCCGGAAGCTGCCATTCTCAGGGCTCCTGCCTGCTCCAGAGGCTTCCCGACAGGCCTTCCTAGTTTCCGTCTTGCTGTGATTCCTGTTTATGGCTCCTTTCTGTGCATTTGGAGGCTATGGACACCCAGTGACAGTCGGCTCTAGCTGTGAGAGAGGTAGTCTATCTTTTCTAGAAACTGGAGCTTTTCAAAGTAAAGCTACTCTCATCTGCCTATGGCAGCAGACGGGTCTGGAGGCAGGATCTTGCTCGAGTGCCCTTTTTGGGAACCTGATAATGAGTCTTAGACATCATAAGTCTAAAAAGGAATTAGCTGCATAGCTCTGGGTGTCAGTTGTTTTCTTCATTTGTGAAATGAAGGGCCAGATCCAATGGCCTCTAGGATCCTTTCACAGTCAAAAATCAACAAATATGAGATTCAAATCCTGATAACTTGAAAATCTAAAGCCGGAAGTAACTTTCTGGAGGAGAGGCCCAGGACTGGAGAAAACATCACTGTTGAAGGGCCCTGGTTTGGGAGGAAGACAGGCCCCGCCTGTACTCTGCCTCCTCTCTGTTCATGGCAGGGAACTGACAGTTCATAAGAACAAGGGCAACTCTGAACAGCAGCAAAGCCTCTCACTGAGCATGTTAAAACCACCCTAGTATGAGCCCCAGGGCCCTTTCTCATTCCAAGACAGAATATTTGGGGGTGATATACACACATGGGTGGGATCCTAACATTTATAATTTATTCCAGACCCCAGGATGCCCCAACAAGCACCACAATTGTTTTAGTCTTTTCTTCGTAACAGTTCTGGAGCCAGATGGTTAACCCATTTATGCCGGAGGTTGCGATTTTTGGAATTTAATTTGAATTTAAAAATCAGACATTGGTGATGACCTTGAGCAGTAGGATATAAATAACTCCCATATGCTTGGCGTTCCAATAATGGAACACTAGGCATAAGTGGGTCAAGGGAGTCAAAATCTTCCCTGATCATGTTGTCTATGCAAGCCCAGAATCAAGACCCTGCTGATCTGTAGAGGGTCACTGCTGAGAGGCCAGATGGCTTTCCTGCTGTCCTTAGCCAGGCTTGCAAGGGATCAACTGCCTCACACATTGCTTTCCTTGCATGATTCTCAATGTGCCGGGCTGCCAGAACTTGGCAAAAAAGGCAGCAGATAGGCACTGCAGCAGTGTTTATAGGAGTGGATGCATCTGAACCTTACAAATCTCTTTTCCCTCACTCCAAGACGCAGAAGCACATGCTACTTCCAGTCCTGCAGCCAAACGCAGACACGTGCAGTCTAGGCTTGGTGAGCTATGGTTTCCCTAGAGCTAAGACAGTCAGGGATCTGTCACTGCCACTCTTGACCTCTTGTTCCCCTGTTACTCTCATCCCATCTCGAAGCCTGGTGCTTCTTTTTTGTCTTCTGGACACCAAGGACATCTCTAGCTCCTGATACCTTTGGCTTTTGCCTTAAGGTGTATTTGGAAAGTACAAGGACCAACTGCAGTCAATTTTGCTTCTGGAAGGCAAGATGACCCTAATTAGTGTGAGTACAAATTATGGTGGCTTCTCCACCACGAAAACCCCACTAGGGGCCTAGCACGGTGACTTATCTGTAATCCTAGCACTTTCGGAGGCCAAGGCAGGAGGATTCCCTGAGCCCAGGAGTTCGAGACCAGCCTGGGCAACAGAGTGAGACCTGTCTCCTAAAAAATATTTAGGCACTTGTGGTGGTATGTGCCTGTAATTTCAGCTACTTGGGAGGCTGAAGAGGCTGCAGTGAGCCATGATTGCACCACTGCGCTTCAGCCTGGGCAACAGAGCCAGACTCCATTTCTAAAAAAAAAAAAAAATCCTCTAGTGCAGCTCTGTGCTACCCCGCTCCATTTTTCTGGGGAACTGCTCCTCCTCTGGCTCTACTCTGACTGCCCCCAAGCTTTAGCCAAGGGCCTCACCATGTGATCTGGGGACCAGCAGCATACCTCTGCCTGGGAGCTTGTTAGGAATGCAATGCCAAGCCCCACCCCAGACTTCCCTCTTGAAATCAAAATCTGCATTTTAACAAGTTCCCCTAATGTGTGCACATTAGCATTGATAAGCATCGCTCTAGCAATCAGAATTGAACGAGGGGTATTGCCTGTTGCTTTTTTGGCTACAGTGATTAACGTCAGTCAGAGTGTGTGTGTGTGTGTGTGTGTGTGTGTGGTGGGGTGAGGGGGGGAAGGAGGGGGTGGTTTGGTTGGGGGTGAGCAGGCATGTGACCCAAGCTGGGCCCGAATCTTCTATCTCCAGCAACCATAATCAGCCTTTGGTTTTTTCACATCTCCAGTGAAGAGTCTATTCTTTAATGGTAAATCTGAAGTCTAAGGTCATATCAATTGGTGGCCTCTCCTTACCCCCAATCCAATCTTCAGTAAGAGAGAATCAAGCCAGTACACAGAAAGTAGCAGAATTGAGAGGGACCAAAGAAGGAAAAGGAGGAAAAAAAAAGGTGAGTTCTATTACTTTTCAAGTTTTTAGCTGTAGAATGAACCCTCAGGTTCTTTAATGTCCTGGTTCATTCCATCCTAAGGCCAGGTGCTCAACTCCTCTAACAAGTCTCTCAACCTCTAAAATACCATTCTAGTAAATCGCCTTTTTGCTTAAGCTAGATTGAGCTGGTTTGATTAATTTTCTAAGTATTCCTGATGAGTGCCCTTGCAGTCAGGAGCTGAGGCCTCTAGGGCCATCCAGGGTGAGGGAGGGAAATGGAGTAGGATTCTCAGCAGTTCCCTGTTGATGAGTGTCCCATCCCCGACCTCGGACTCCAGGACATGGGGCTATCACTTCCACTTCGGACTTTCCTGCAAGTGCACCGAGGCTGGCCCTTCTCTTGAGCGATGGAGTCTACCCTGTATGTGTGGGAGTATACTTTTTATATGTGCTGAAGTATATGAGACTTACAATATGCCTCATTCTGATATATTTTATTCAATGTTACCTGGAGTTTACTGTGTTTTACACTCTAAAGATTTACATCATACCATTTTTGAGAATTTTTTTCTCGTGATTATTCTTTAAAACAATTTATTCTCCCCATTTCTTCATTCTGCTTCTGAAGCTCCTATGAGGTAAATGTTACAGCTTCTTATCTTGTCATCTCTTAACATTCCATTGTGTCTTGTCATTCCATATCTCTTCACTTATTTTTTGTATTTCTCATCATTAAAAAATTATAACTATTTTTTCCTTCTGGAGTGCTTATAGTTTCCAATTTTGTTCTTCATGTGTAACGCCCTCTTCTTTCTTTGAAAACTTTAAACATACTATTAATAAAGCTCTTTTGGTTTGTGCAGCAGTTCCTGGGATGTGAGTTCCACCATTTGTTGTGGTTTGCTAACTTTCTCTCTCATAATGTTTTGGTTTACCTTGTGATTTACAGGTTTTGACTTTGGGATCACTTTTAGTGGGTGTTTGTTTTGTTTTTTAAACACTATCTGTGCAGTACTGTAGAGATGTTCCCATGGGACAGTTTCGTGTTTTCTTCCGCCTGGACTGTATGGGTTTCCCCAGTCTCAGGTTGACTTTTCTGTTAATTTCTTAGCTCATGGTTTTGGTTCTGTTTGGCTAATGTGAATTTGGACTCCATACTTGCACATAGCATGGACTTGGTATTCCAGTTTCTAACAGGTGACTTTTTCTTCCCATATCCCAAGGGTGGGTGATTTCTGTGCCATATCCCTGGTCTGGTAGGCAGAGTTACTCCAGCTTCCTTTGATGAGTGGGAAGGCCTTCTTGGATTTCTAGCTTTATGTAGAGAGGTATAGTCATATTTCCAGTAATGTAGGAGGCCTACAGACTTAACCCAGCCCCAGGATATATAGTTAATTCTGATAGCCCGGTGGGAAGTTTGGTTCTTCTTCATTTCTGGCACCTGTCACCTTCCCTTCCTTACTTTCAAGAATAGTAGGTATTTTCTTTAAACTTGTGTGGAATTTTATTCAGCACTGCTATCGTATTTGGAGAAAATTAGGGACAGAATTACTAAAGCCAATGTGGTCTACACAGTGATGGGAAGTTTCGGAAACAAAGGCTTCTTGTACATCCCAGGACCCCAGTGGGGTGATCCTCCCCTAAGGAAGCTCAAATGCCATGATGTCATTGGACATCAATTAATTCACTTTTCAAGGCTCTGGGCACTGCCTCTGCCTCTGCCTCAGAATTGTGCTCATCATAGCTATGCTTTCTCTTCCCCCCTTTTCCCCTGGATTACTGTGAGTGTGATGCTTATCATTCTTTGTCTAAGGGACTGGGGAAGCCACAGCTTCTGAATGAATCCCAGAGGAAACAGAAATGGGTAACATTCAAGCTATACCCTTTGGATCTCTCAGCCCCTGGTTCCTCCTGCTTTGATCAGGAGGCAGTGTGGATCGGTGAATAAGGCATACAAATTTTTGAAGCCAGAAAGACAAGGGTTTGAACCCCGCTTCCACTATTGATCAATAGTGGAGCCATATGCGTCTTCTGGAATCTTTGGGATCCTTAATTTCCTCATCAGGAACTCCCAGGCTCACGTGATCCACCTACTGCAGCCTACCAAGTAGCAGGAACTAAAGGTACACACCACCTTGCCCAGCTAATTTTTTAATTTTAACTTTTTGTGGAAATTTTGAGTTTTGTAGGCTTGGTAACACAGCCTGCTATGTTGCCCAGGCTGGTCTCAAACTCCTGGCCTGAAGCAATCCCCCTGCCTTGGCCTCCTAAAATGCTAGGATTACAAGCATGAGCAACTGTGCCCAGTCATAGTTACTTTTATTTATTTATCTATTTATTGAGGAAACCTGCTCCTCCTTTGTCATGTCATGACAGAAGTTTCTCCTTTTATCCTGCTTTTATTATCTAGCTCCATATAACTTTTACATATTGGTCCTAATTCTACTTCTTAAAATCCATCTAATATCTTTTCCATTTAGAGAGACAATCAAATGTTTGTCATTTCTTGCAGGAGTTGAGCTCCCTTGTCACCTTCATGGCCTCTCACCTGTGTCTCTCTTAAAATGTGGCCCCACATAATATTACTAGTATTATCCGGTTATTGCAGAAGAGAACAATACTGTCACATCCTTAATTTAAAGTACTAGACTTCTTTACATAACTGGATTACATTAGATTTTTGGGTGACTGCATCACGCACATAACTCATGGTAAAGTTACAATCAATCAAAATCCCTTTTCCACCTGTGGCATTTGGACTGCCCCCCCCCACCCCC
Source organism: Mandrillus leucophaeus (assembly GCF_000951045.1). NCBI lineage: Eukaryota > Metazoa > Chordata > Mammalia > Primates > Cercopithecidae > Mandrillus > Mandrillus leucophaeus. The sequence goes on from NW_012103699.1 coordinate 1,513,828, forward strand.
TGCCCCCCAACACTAGCCTCTAGCCACTGTTCCTGTATCTTGTAGATCCATGTGGATACCTTACATTTATTCCTATTAAATTTTCTGTTTTATTTGGCCCTTCTTTACAGCCAGCCAGTTGCAGCCAATAGTTGTCTTGTGCATGGATTTAGAAGTCAGACACATCTGGGTTTGAATTCTGCCCTTATCACCTCCTAGCTGTGAGATCGTGAGAAAGTTAATTTTCCTCTCTGAGCCTCAATTTTGTCATCTACAAAATGGAGATAACACCTATCTTAAAACATTATTATCAGACTTTTTGGGATCCTGATTTTAACACATATGATATCACTATGCTCTCCGATTTTGTGTGATTCATAACGTTTACAAATGTAAGTTTTTTGATTTTACCAAAGTCATTGATAAAAATAGTGAACCAGACAAGGCGATGGACTAAGCCCAGTTATAAGTCCCGAGAAATTTCCCTTGGGGTTGACTGAGATAAGGGACACACATCTTTGGGGCCGTTATTCTAACTCCTACCTGCCTTACTTTCAACTCTTCTTTCTCCATTAAAGCCTCTTCCAAGATCAGATGCTTTGCTGGAGTTCAGCTGCACAGTGTCTACCACACATTCTCCAGCTACCCCTCAGGAATCTTCACCCAGAAAGGAAATGGCGCTTGATTGACATGACGTATCCTCGGAGAACGTGAGCTGCCTCTTACTAATCACCACCTATGTTAATAACTAATTAATTTTTTTGTTTGAGAAAAAGTCTCAAATTAATAGGTCTGTTATTGAGTCATTAAAATATCACAAATAGGTCTTAGCAATCATCCGGCATCTTGTGTCTGTAGCTGGACGACTCTTGGATTGTACTCATCAGCCTGCTGAACTGTTCCTGTTTCAGAGACATAGATGGCACCCCAAAATTTTCTGACTTCCTTCTTTTTGCTGTTGCGACTTGCTGAATCAGAGCTGCTGAACTGGAAACAAGCTCAACGTCGTTTTCTTCAAGGATTAATTCATCTCTCTGGGCTTGAGATACCGAACAAGCAACACCTGGCCTCATCTGAACCTGCAGATGTATTTTCCACCCAAGAAATTTCAGATTTCAACGAGAGACCCATTCTTCCGGATAAGGACATTGATGGGGAAGTGAGCAGCCTCATCTTGTGATGGAAGCCCCGTGAAATGTCCTTGATCATGCTCTGTGCATGACTCTACACATAATGTGAACAGTAGCCACTTCCTTACTATTTTCCTACCATTTGTCAACCCAGAGCTGCTTCTTTGTTTTTCACAGAGACTGAGTTCCACGTTGATGCAACTGAAGCTCCTCTGCAGGGTTCCCCTGTGGCTCTACACAATTAACTGCATCTCTTCAGAGGAATGTTGACAATTTCTGGAACATCTACAGTCTGATTTCTGAGAATGGTCTTCATTCTTGCAGTAGATGCGGCAAAAGCCACTTTTGTTAATTTAAAGGCTCACAAACCATTCCCTTTGGAACCATTCTAGTATCTGACCTGGGATCAAAATCATGCATGCAAGTGTGAATGCCTCTTTCCTTGCCTGTCTCTACTCTGCTCTCCTTTCTCTACAAAGCTCCTCAAAGAGCTGTGAGTCAGTGGCCTCACTTGCTAGTTCTGTTGATACCCCGGAGCATCATCATTCACACCGAGTTACCTGGATGCCTGCATTTGGAAGGGCCAGGCATTCTCTCACCCCCACCTCTGTCTGGACTTACAGTAACCCCTCCTTTTCCCCACTAGTCTTTTGAATTCTTTGACACAAAAGGCACGATCACAATCAAAGGCACTTTGTTTTCTCTTTTCCATCTTCCAACATTGTCCAGGCCACTAGAACAGTCCAGGCACACAGAAAGAGCTCCATTTACATGTGCCAGATGCATGAATCCTATCTGAAACCAAACTGACAGTTCCAGTAACCACTCACACAGGGAGATGAAGAGTGCGGAGGAAATATTTATGTGGAACATGAGCAGAAGTAGATGGAGGGGCAGCCACATGCTGTGTGGCAAACAGTTGTCTTGTGCATAGACACAGAAGTCAGACACATCTGGGCTTGAATTCTGCCCTTACCACCTCCTAGCTGTGAGATCTTGGGAAAGTTCATTTTCCTCTCTGAGCCTCCATTTTGTCATCTACAAAATGGAGATAATAACACCTATCTTAAAAAGTTATTATCAGGGCAGGCACAGTAGCTCACGTCTATAATCTCAACACGTTGGGAGGCCAAGGCGGGAGGATTGCTTGAGCCCAGGAGTCCAAGACCAGCCTGGGCAACATAGTGAGACCCACCTTTGCAGGAAATTTAAAAAATTAGTCAGGTATGGTGGTGTGCACCTGTAGTCCCAACTACTCCTGGGGCTGAGGTGGGAGGATCGCTTGAGCCCAGGAGTTTGAGGCTGCAATGAGCTATGATTGCACCACCGCACTCCAGCCTGGGTGACAGAACGAGACCTTGTCTCAAAAAAAATCTCATTTGATAATGTGTCTAAAGATTCCTGACATGTAATAAGAGCCCCAAAAGTGATATTGGTACTACAAGTACTCTTTACTATGATAATTAAAAAGTCCTAGGTACCAAGGGTGATCATTCTCATGCTGTAATGTTTGTGCATTACAATTTTTTTCCCTGTCACCATTTCCACTGCAGAGTGCCTGTGTGTTGTCTACTGGTGATAAGAGCTGCGATGATTGATCATCCAGGCCCGTATTCTCTGTTATGCGGGATTCTCCCTCTTTTAATGATTCTTCCCTCCCAACGATTCTAGAATTCAGCTATCTTTCAGTAGCAGCCAACATTATGCAGTCCATTAAATCTACCTCCTGTTAGGATCCATCTGCCTTAGGAACAACTGGACCAATCCAAGTATCTTTTGGTTTGCAGTGCTATTTTGCATTCCACAATGACTTCAACAAAGCATCAGGTGGACTTAAACCCAGGGCTGCTAATTAGCAGTGAGTTGCACAATTGTTTATTCTTAGTTACTTGTGGATGGAGAAAATGACAGTAATGATCACAAAATACCTGTCTTTTGTGTTTAAAGAATACTTCTTGGGTAAAGCATAAGAAGGAAAGGTAGTTTGTTAAAAAATCATTCCTGGGGCCGGGCACGGTGGCTCATGCCTGCAATCCCAGAACTTTGGAAGGCTGAAGCGGGTGGATCACGAGATCAGGAGATCAAGACCATCCTGGCTAACATGGTGAAACCCTGTCTCTACTAAAAATACAAAAAATTAGCCAGGAGTGGTGGCGGGTGCCTGTAGTCCGAGCTACTCAGGTGGCTAAGGCAGGAGAATGGCATGAACCCAGGAGGCGGAACTTGCAGTGAGCCAAGATTGCACCATTGCACTCCAGCCTGGGTGACAGAGCGAGACTCCATCTCAAAAAAGAAAAATAATAATAAAAAAATAAAAATAAAAAAAATCATTCCTACAAAATCAAAATTTGGCTTATGCTCATGTGCACATTGGTTTGGCCCAGCCTGATGGAAGTTGGCCATGGAGTCAGTCATCCCTCAGGAAGTATGCTTCGGGGCCCTGAACTCCTGGGATAAAGAGGCGCATTCCCTCACTGTCCCCGAATGGAGATGGAGGTGGGACATTTTCACCAATCCCATGGCCCTGATGCCACCCATGTGCTCGCTCAAAGACTAACATCCAAGGCTGTTTCTGGGTGGCAGAAAGTGTTTTTCTTTGTTTCTTTTAAGAAAGAACAGCATCTCGTGGTTTGGCATAATCCTCAAGAAATAATCTAGTTCTCCAGGTTCTCTTTCTAGTCTTTTTTGTATAAAACTTCAGGAGGGGAGACTTCACAATCACCTTTAATAACCCATTCCCCAAGGATCATTGTCACAACTATTGGTTTATGCACTAAAATAGCCTGTCAGAAAGGATGGTGGCCTGGCTCACTGCAACCTTTAACGTAATGTGTGTACAAGAACCACCCATGCCAATGCCAGGCCCAGAGAGGAGGAGCTCGGATTTGGGTCAGAAGCTAAATGGAAGTCCTTAGAGAAGCGAGGGGAGCTTTTGAGTGGGGAGTGCAAACAGAACATCAAAAAGAACTAGGCAAGAGCAGCTCACACTTGCATGGAACCAGTTTTCTTTTGGCGGTGCTCTGCCATCTTTCATTCTCCCCCAGCTGGTCGAGGGAGACACACCTGGTCACTGGGAGATCTCCCACATGGGTAAGGCCCTCCCCAGCAAGGCTAAGTGTAAGTTCAGCTGGGTTCCAGGATAAGCAGCCTGGTTAGACAGCAAGGGAAGGCCCTGCTCTGGGCTGTGAGTGGGGCTGTCCTCTGAGGTCAGACCCAGGCCAAGGGCAATGGTGGGAGAAGACCACCAAGTTCAGGGTCCAGCCCCATCTGTATCATGTACTAAGGACATAGGAGGGGCCTAGAGGCTCACACACACCATTAGCAGGTAGATCAGATAAGCACTGGAGACTCTAGTCCCGGCTAGCAATAGAGACTGAGTATTAGCCTGGTGGGTCTGCTGCACACTTATTTATTCCTCCAAACTGAGCACAGCAGTAGCTGTCTGGTGAAGGATTGTGGCTATTTCTTTCCTGCAGAGTGACTAACAGGGGCTGTGTGCATCTGGGCACAATGATGCCGGAGGGGGTTGAGAGAGGCCTTTGTTCCGTCTGGCAGCTCACTCCACAGGGCTGTGAGACAGGATCCCACTCCGCAAGATGTACCAGGGGACATGCGTGCTTTGGAAAAAAACACAGAGCTAAAGCTGAGCCTCAGCCTCACAGCCATGGCGTGTTCCTCGCTCCCTGACCGGGGCTACAGCTCTGACAGTGATTTGATATGATGAAGAACAGATGAGCGTGTGGTTGATTGGGCCTTCACAATGCACTCTACTCCCGAGACAAAGTAAACAGAAGTCTTCACATGAGCTCGATACGGTTGATTCACAGGATCTGACAGCACAGGGCATCTCTTTCCAAGCGAAAGGTGGAGCCATTTGAAGGTCACCTTGGAGGTGTGGGTTAGTCACCATTTATTATAGACCCCTTTCCACTTCAAGAGCAAAACTGAGTTGCCGACTTTGTTTGCGTAGATTTATCCCATGATGTATGTTTCAGGATTCTATTTTAAACTACCAGCTACTTTGCTGCTGTTGTTCTGAGATGTTTTGAAAAGTCTGTTTTAACATCTTGTTACATCTCTGTGTTTCCAATGAAAAAGTGCGCATAGTAGATGGAGACTGACTTTGATCCATTCTCCTCTGCCAAATGGGTACAAAGAGGAAACAAGGACTGCGAACTTGTGTGTCTGGGTCTGCCTGGGCTGCCATAAGGAGGCACCACAGACTGGGGGCTTAACACATTGTTATTTGCTCACAATTTGGAAGCTAGACATCTGAGATGAAGGTGTCGGCAGTGCTGTTTCTTCTGGGCTTCTCTCCTTTGCTTGTAGATGGCCATCTTCTCACCGTGTCTTCCTACCATCACCCTTCCGTGTCCTCATCTCTTCTTCTTATAGGCACACCTGTCAGACTGGATCAGGGCCCACCCTTAGGACCTCACTTTTACCTAATTACTTTTGTAAAGACCTATGTAAAGACCTATCTCCAAATGCAGTTACATTCTGAAGTACTGGGGATTAGGGCTTCAGCATATTGAGCAAGGGGGGCCACAATTTAGCCCATAACACTCATATAAGAACACAGCAGGCTGGGAAGGCGTGCCCTCTGCTGACTTCCGCCTTCAGGGAGGCGTGCCCTCTGCTGACTTCCGCCTTCAGGGAGGCGTGCCCTCTGCTAACTTCCGCCTTCAGGGAGGCGTGCAGCATGGAACCCAAGCTGCCATGCAGGATCCACCACCCTTCATATTGGAGCCCCAGCTGGTGGACACAGAACTTCAGTGTTCTGGTTGGGATGAGGGCGGAGTAGTAAGTCAGTCAGGCAGGATCTATAGTCATACTTGGGTTCAAATCCTGCCTGTGAAAAATGACAAGTTGTTCAATCTCTTTGAGCCTCAGTTTCCCCATTTTCAAAAGGAACACAGTCATTGTACTTACCTCTTAGGATGACTGTGTGGTGGAAGTGAGACACAGTATGCACATGTGCTTAGCACCAGCACCTGGTGAGGGCTCAGAAATGTGGCTCTTCATAACGACATGCAAAGTAAAGACTGTCTTGACTTTCGGAGAATCATCCCAGGGTGTGAAAGCGCCTCGTTACCGTGCTTCCTGTCTTTAATTCAGCTTTACCCAGCCATCTTCTTGTTCTACCCACACTCCTTGCTGAAGGCTGTCAAGCTCAATTAATACTGCGCTGTGACTTCCTGGTCACTTGGGGTTACTCTTCTCTCCATTTGCTTCCAATAAACAGAAAGCCGGTTTCAGCTACAGAGTGAATTTATCTAATGATGATTCTCAGTAGAAAGGTTAAAACAGCCATTAGTTACTGTAATTATAGCCCCTTCTCTGTATTGCCAATGTGCTTAGGCATCTGAAAGCAGATGGTCAGCAAGAATAAGGAGGAGACAAAGTTTAGGAGGAAGCCTATTTGTTGCCCAGAATGATTTGGTGGACCCCCTCGTTTTGGGGGAAGCCATGGGCTGAGAAGGAAGCAGGAATGTTCTTTAATGTGCAATGGATTGAAGCCAATGAAGCATCTTTGCCATTGAAATATTAATATGATCTGTAAGAGAAAGGAAGGCAAGGGGCCCCTGGTGGATTAGGGTAGGGCTCTGTGTGGCTCTCGTGTGAGGCTCAAAGGCCAGAGAGGAGCAGACCTCTCTAGCTAGTTGAACCATGAGTCACTGAATGAGCCAGGTTCCAATTTATGTAGCCATTGCCAAGTGTGATCATTTGTTACCTGAATTGAGTTATCCTATCTGATATGCTGCCAGTATAGGAAAGTCCAACTAATGTGCTTGTGAAAGAAAAACACATCCCTAATTTGATGGGATGGAGAAAACATAATGTATGGAGCAAAGCCAGCGTCTGAGAAAAGAACCTTAAATGGGACCAATTCACAAATCAGCATTTTTTAGTTTTTATTCTCCACTGTGAGGCAGTCTTTGGCCATAATCATTTTTTCTATTCTAGACCCACCCCGTAAGCAGCCAACCCAAGTCCACTCCACAGGCAGCCTGGTATTTCCCAGATGTTTTGCCCATGTTCACTTGGGCACTGGACTCCTAGCCCTCCACCATCTCAGTGAGGTTCTCCACCATCTACTAGCCCTCCACCATCTGGGAAGGTCTGTTTGAACACCACGTGGGTGTTCTTCTCTGGCTCACTGACACACTCAGCTCCTGGCTCTCTGTCCCTCACTCTCTGGGCCCTCAGCCTAGCAGGGAGTCAAAAACTAAGCCTCATGTTTGTCTCCCCTCTGTCTTCCCATTTCTGTTTTAAAACCCACCTGAAAACTGCTATGGACTGAATTTGTGTGCCTCCTGTGAAAGGGCAATAAATCTGGGGACCCCAAAAGCACTAACCTAAAGGGAAACGTCAAGCTGGGAAGTGCTCAGGGAAAACCTGCCTCCCACTCTATTCAGCCACCCCTCTGCTCCCTGAGATAAATGTATATCCGATTGCCTCCTTTGGAGAGGTTCATCAGAAACTCAAAAGAATGTAACCATTTGTCTCTTGTCTACCTATGACCTGGAAGTCCCCTCCCCACTTCCAGTTGTCCTGCCTTTGCTTCGGGTCATCCCACCTTTCCAGACCAAACCAATGTTCATATGACATATATTAATTGATGTCTCATGTTTCTCTAAAATGTATAAAACCAAGCTGTGCTCGAACCACCTTGGGCACATGTCATCAGGACCTCGTGAGGCTGTGTCAGAAGCACACATCCTTCACTTTGGCAAAATAAACTTCCTAAATTGACTGAGACCTGTCTCTGATATTCAGGGTTCACACCCCCAAAATTCATATGTTGAATCCTAACCCCCAGTGTGATGGTAACAGAGATGGCACCTTTGGAAGGTGATGAGGTCATGGCGTTGGGGCCCTCATGGTGGGATTAACGCCCTGTAAGAGAGACAAAAGAGAGCTTGCTCTCTCTCTCTGCCT
>NW_012103699.1:1522473-1556104 GCF_000951045.1 Mandrillus leucophaeus
TTTTTTTTTTTTTTTGAGATGGGGTCTTCCTTTATTGCCCAGGCTGGAGGGCAGTGGCGTGATCATGGCTCACTGCAGCCTCCAACCCCCAGGCTCAGGCAATTCTCCCACCTCAGCCTCCTGAGTAGGTGAGACCTCAAGCGCATGCCACTATGCCTGGCTAATTTTGTATTTTTTATAGAGATGAGGTTTCACCATGTTGCCCAGGCTGGTTGTGAACTCCTGGGCTTAAGCCATCTTCCCTCCTCAGCATCCCAAACAACTGGGATTACAGGCGTGAACCACCGCGCCCAGTCGTTTTAGCCTTTCTCTCTCCCAAATGATGCAGCACGTCCTCCTTTTAGAGTTAATAACTTATTTGTCAGCCATTTCCTCTCTCATTTTGCAGTGTCGTTTGCCTTCCAGAAAACAAATATAAAACCGTCAGTCTTGTTTGTCCCAGTTTCTAGCCACAGTGTATTGCTGCGTCCTTGCAGGCATACCATTTCTACTTGGTTATGATGAGAGAACAATAGGAATCTGTATTGAAGTTGATAGAGAGGGTGGGAGGAAACAGTGGCACCCTTTGTTGTATATTTTCTTAGTAAAGTTCAATTAGCATTTCATAAGACTTTGGGCTAGAACACAAACCCACTTCCAATGCCAATAATTCAGAGGAGTACTAAAGTAAAGGGCCAGAAATGTAGAAAACGTTTTTCTACCTATGCAGCACTGATGTAAAGATGCCTTTGAGTCATGCTGAGATGGCCAGTGTGTCTGGATAAAGGGACTCCCCTTCGGGCTAGAGATACTGGCTATAGCACACGGCTGTTTGGTGAGCTGCCTCTCTTCCAAAGCTTCCTAACCAGAAAACAATGACGTCTGACAAGTGCGGTCCAGCAGCCCCCAAACCATGCCACCCTGTCTCTACCTCACCGATTTCACTGCCTGCTGGCCTCTCCCCATGACCTTCATCCAGAGGGACAGGGAGGACATTCCCCCCAATCCCCAGCCTACCGCTGGCCACACAGAGCCCTGGTAGCTGGATTTAGTTTCTCTCATTGGACTGTGGATGATGGTTTTGTGAAGAGCCAAGGGCTGGGATGACATTAGAGAAGAGCGCCATCATCCCTGTAAGAATGGCTCTGGTCTTTCCCCTTTCCTCTTAAACAATTGAGAAATTGCTATTTTAAGTTATGAGTGTTCAGAGAAAGCCCAGCATTGAGGGGAAAGGAACACCCCCAAACACCCGCTGGGGGCCCACATCAGCTCCTCTTGCTCTCCACCTGCCGTCACTGTTGATGCCAGTGGCAACAGGCCAGATGCTGGGCACCAAACGTTATTTATAACAAGGCCCTAGCTGGATTCCATTAACATCCAAATAAGAGTGTTCCTCATTTTTCATTTAATAAAATCCCTACCTATTTTTCTGCATGACACTTTATTGCACCTGCCAGGCCTGCAAGTCATTTATAGAGCAGAAATACAGGCATAGAAAGTGACCTGCCTGGAGACTAAGTCTGCTTGAATGAGAGCTGTCACAAAAGAGAGGTGTGTTCTGTTTGTTCTTCCGTGCATAATCCTCCATGTTAATTTCCAGTTATCTCCTCTGTCTCAGGCACTGGGTCAGATCCTGGTGATAGATATGGATCAACAGGACACAGCTCCCGTCTTTATGAAGCTTTCTACTGAGTTAGTTAAAATCCATGCACGATATGCTTTAATGTTAGCTAGAATGTGTACTCTGCCTTATACACAGTAGAGGGATACTAGGAGGGTCTCCCACCCTGAGCTGCCCAGCACCGGCTCTGCTACACGACCTTGTGTGACTCCTCTAGCTTCTAAGTCTCTCTGTTCTGAACATGCACAGATTCTGGTGAATGAGTCTCACTGTGGATGAGAAAAGACAGGCATTCAGAGCTTATCTCAGGTCCATAGCTGCATCATGTTGGACGACCAGAAATATACTAGATTTCAGCATTTCTGAAATCGAAGAGGCTTAATTTAGCATTTCTTTCTTTACAGACTGGCTATAATGAGAATTTGTCCTGATTTCTGTTGCATTAAAATATCCTACTTAATTAACCGTAAAAAGGGGGTGATAAAATGCTGAGTTGATGACCATTACTAGGTCTCATAACAACTACCCGCCCTCCCCCAATATTGCCTCATGTATGATTAAGAGTCTGGGCTCTGGGCTTGGACCACCTGAGCTCATCTTCTGACTCTTTCATTTCATAGCTGTGTTGTGTTGCACAAAGGATGAAAGTTGCTGGTGCCTCAGTCTTATATGGAAATAAGGAAAATAAAGGTACCTACTCTACTGAGTTCTTATTCAGTTTACATTATTTAATATGTGCACAGTGCTTAGAATAGTACCTGGCACATATTAATACTAAATAAATATTAGCTAGCAGCAGCAGCAGCATCTTCTGTGCTATATATATATATATATATATATTTATTTTTTCAATACTTACTAATGGTGTTTCATTTATGAGTTGACCTGGTGGGAGAACATACTGCAGGCAAACTGACTACCTGAGGTCAGGACCTGAGTGACGTGTGTGTGTGTGTTTCAGTACATGTGTTTTGTGTGTGTGTGTGTGTGTGTGTATCTGTCTGTCTGTCTATCTATCTATCTATCTATCTACCTACCTACCTACCTACCTACTTACAAGCCCACTCACCCACCTATCTATCTCAGCTGATGTAGGAGTTTTGATCATCTCTCTGTCTCTGCAATATTGAGAAAAGAATCTGTGTTCTCTTAACTAGGGGTGACATAAAATAAGGAATTTAGGGGAATGAAATTGGTATCTTAATGAATGAGATATAGGCTGAGTATCCCTTATCCAAAATGCTTGGAACCAGAAGTATTTTGAATTTCTAATTTTTTTTTTTATTTTGGGATGTTTGCATATACACATTATCTCAGGGGATGGAGCCCAAGTCTAAACTAGAAAACCATTTATGTTTCTGATACATCTTGTACACATAGCCTGAGGGTAATTTTCTACAATATTTAAAATAATTTTGTGCATATAACAAAGCTTTGACTACATTTTGACTGTGACCCATCAAAAGAGGTCAGGTGTGAAATTTTCCACTTGGGTCTTGTTGGTGCTCAAAAACCTTCTGATTTGAAGCATTTCAGATTTTGGATTTTCTGATGAGTGAGGCTTTCAGAAGGATTTGCTGCAATATATGTCACAAGGTGGCGAGGGTCTGGAATAGAATAGGAGTGGGTGGGAATGCGGTATATGAAGAAAGAAGTAGGGCATTGATGGAGAACTCATTCTTTTTCATTTAATGCAAATAAAATCCCTCTCTAGTATTCTGCATGGCATTTTTTGTTCTTTGGCATCCTCCAAGCCTGCATACCATTTATAAGACAGAAATAGAGTCCTTGAAATGCAGAATTCTGTCTGCTTTTGTATGCAACATTGAAGATTAATGTTTGTGAGGACTAGATAGACAAGGACTAGGGGCAAAGTCACCAGCCAGGGTGTTCTTCCTCAGCGGTTGGAATGTGCACCATCAAACTCGCCTTGGCTTGAATGGCTTTTCCAAGTTTGGTTAGGAGATGAGCAGAGAAGTGCATTATCCTACTGTCAGCAGGGAGCCCTGGCCCCTCATGCCCTGGCCTTGGTGTGCTCACTCGCAGACATTCCTCTTTCCTGAAGTTACTATGCAGGGATCCCACTTGACAATTGATTATGTGCCGTTTTCTGTGAAATTTCTCGAGTTTCTTTGTAATGTTTTGCATGTCTCTATGTAGTTGTTTTCCTAAATGGATGATCCTTTCCCTGGAAATACCAGACCATGTCTTATACCATTTGGTATCTTCTCCCATCCTTCCTAATGCCTATACCGGTGCCTCTATGTGTCACAGCACTGAGAAGGCAACGGATAATCCACAAAAACCAGGCCGATGAATTAAAAATCTCTTTGGTGACACTGAATACACAGACTATGCAGCGTGTTGGTGAAATGGAGAAGGAGTTGAAGACCTCACAGAATGGTTTTTTAATTAAGACTTTTGTATTTGTTCTCCAGCTGCTTGGAAATTCCAATAAGACAGTTTTAATTAGAACCAATGTTCACATTTCCCCCTGAGAACTATCAACATTTCGCTAACCCCCGTTTTTAAGAATCAAGCTATGAAGACAATAGATAACTTACTCTGTATCTGTTTTTCCTTTTAAAAGTGGAGTTCAATGCATGTGATTTTTTTTTTTTTAACCAAAACACTATCCTAGCATGTGGTCTATTTTGTACACAAATGCTACCATGTGCAGCATGTAATGAGTACGAAGTCCACAGTCACTTGCGCTGGTCAGTCTTACCTTTTGCTTCATCTGGATGCCTCCAGGAGCTGGGTTGTGGCACCCTCATGCAGAGGGACTTCCCAGACTGTGTGTATTCCTCCCAAGCCCCCAAGTGTCCTAAAAATAATTTCATAAACCCTGCATCAAGTCCCCATTTCTCTGTTCAGATGCCCCCCATTCCTTCCCTGTTCCAGACCCTCAACACCTTGTGCATGATGAATTGTAGCAATCCTTCTGAAGGCCTCCCAGCCATCCAGCCCTCGCCTGACTTCTTGTGAAGTCTTGCATCATTTAGAATCTGTATCACATAATTTACAATTCAAACTTTCACCATCCTGAAAGATGGAGTATGATTTCATGACAGCAGGCTATGTTTCTGGCCTTCCTGCTGTCTCTTGAAAAATGCTGAGCACAAACCTAGGTTCTTGACTACTCCAGACAAGGGGGCAGGATGGATGGCTGGAATTGCAGGGAGGCCCGTGGGAGGGGTGTTGCCTGGGCCTGCACCCCCTGTACCCCCTGCACCACTCATACCAGAGTGGGCCTTTCTGGGCAGTCATCAATAAAGAAAGTCAAAGAAAGCCGTCACCAAGGTTCTGAAGACTTATAGGCAATAGCCTGTATAAGGTAGGTAAAAATAAGTAGACATAGCTGGCAGTCAGACATCTGGGTTTGGAAATAATGATTCAAATCGATGCACTGAAGGTAGGAGTGCCAACTCCAGAGAACCAGGCAGGGACAGCTGGAGTGAGCCCATGCTGGCAATTCCCTGAATGCAGCAGGTGTCAGATGATGACATAATGCACACATGATTCAATAAGGGAATGGGGAATACAAGGAAAAGGTGACAGAAAAGCAAGAGAGGGACCTGAGGAGCGCTGACCAGAGAGGCACTTCATGTAGCCTCATTAGTAAAGACCCCAGGGGCTGTGACTTTCCTACGAGGGCTTCCAAGTCCACCTGAGAGTTCTGATTCTGTGCAGACCCCATGGCACATCCAGGGCAATGAGTCTGCTGTCCACACTGGCTGGGAGAAGTAGCAGCCAGGCAAGAGAACAAACAGGGGCAGGCAACCACCCACTAAGAGGGTATGTGGAACCAGGCAGCACGCCATTTGGAAAGCAAGTCTATATGGGAATGGTCACTATCATGGAAAGGAAAAAGAGTGGAAAAACACGAGATTTAAGAAAAATCCAATGCTGTTCTAGAAGCATCTTCAGAAAGAGCAATAAAGCTTCTTTGAGGAAGTCACAGGACACAGATTCTCTAGGGTGGAAGGGATCCTAAAGAGCACCAAGGCCAAGTCCTCATTCATCTCTTGACTTCCTTCATGACTCATCTGAAGGTGGTTGGACTGGTCTATGTCCGTACCCTACCCTCACCCCACAATCCCAATCCACCCTATCTCAGAACAATGTCAAGTGCAGGGGAGGATCACAGGTGAAGACGTTACTCCAACAGTATACATGCGAAGACATTCTGGAAATGCTACTTCTTAACCTGTCTGGTCTTACAGTCTGTGGCTGAAGTGAGTTTCTCCACTTCTAGAACACTTTAGGTCTTGTTTCCTGTCCTCTTTGAAAGTCTTATTAATAATTACCCGCTGCCCTTCTATTGCTCCTACTTTTCATACCTTGGAAAATATACACAGTTCTAGAATATTCCATTAGGAGGGTCAGGAAAGGATTCTTAAATATGAATAGATTTTATCACTCTCTGGCTGTTGTCTTCACACATTTCTTTCTTTCTTTTTTTGAGACAGAGTCTCACTCTGTTGCCCAGGCTGGAGTGCAATGGCACATTCTTGGCTCATTGCAGCCTCCACATCCTGGGCTCAAATGATCCTCCTGCCTCAGCCTATCAAGTAGCTGGGACTACAGACATGCTCCACCATGCCTGGCTAATTTTTGTACTTTTTTGTAGAGACAGGGTTTTGCCATGTTCTCCAGGCTGGTCTTGAACTCCTGGACTCAAGCGATCTGCCCACCTTGGCCTCCCGAAGTGCTGGGATTACAGACGTGAGCCACTGCATCTGGCCTTGTTGTCGTGACGCATTTCTTAAATGGAGCTCAATCCCTGCACTCATTAATTGAAGGTCAAGGAATTATCATTATTCACTGGGATTATGGTACCAGATTGATTTACTAGCAATATTTTAGTTTTTCTTTGTGTGCAAAGTCTATTCATGATACGATAAAACCTGAGACACAAATCTCGATGAAGGTTTTGTTTTTGGCAAATGTATTATTATTAAATGACACCAATGCATAATAAATAACATTTTAAATTTTATAGCACCTTTTACATTTTCCCTGATGGCTCTCTCAAGGGACCTCACAAACACCTTTTCAATCAAAGATAACAGAAAGAGCATTATTTCTCTTTTGCAAAAGGAAAAAACTCTGAACCAGAGAAGGTGAGACATTTACTAATAATTCTGTTTTCAGTTTCTGTGTTACTAGCTTCCACAAGAGTTCAGCAACAAGATTTCAAGGACTTTTCTTTTTAACTATCTGAAAATAATGAAGAATGACTCATCATACTATAGGTACCCTGCATATGCTTCAAAATAAGTGTGTTTTTTGCTCAGTTCTTGTGCCTTCCCGGACCGTCATGACAACAATAGGAATAAACCTATGTAGAAAGTCTATCTCAGTAGTAACCATTGGGGCCACCAAGTGGACTCGACTGACTCATATTTCCCACACATTTTTAAAATTACAGCTAGCCTCTGACTATTTTAGAAAGCCTATGATTTGAACTTCATCCGAGTTTTAACTGCAATAAAATTCCACAGGAAATGGGTTCTTTAGAACCTAAGAAGTGCACACTTAGGCTATTGCCTATAATCAGATTATTCTGCTGTTGGACCTGTGTTGCTGGAGAGAAGACGATCCCTTCTTCCCAGAGGAGGCCATGTTTTCCCATATCACAACATGCATGGAGTTGGCATTGGTCAACACTAACCCTCCTATAAGCATCATGAGGACAACTTTTGAGCAGCATCATCAAGCCTGCCTCTCCTGGGCCACTGAAACACCTACCTCCCACCTTGACAAGCCCTGCGTCAGGCAGGCATCATCCCAGTTTGGCCTTACAAGTTGTTACACAGAACATCCTTCAAGAGTGACGCCTGAAACAATCAGTTGCCTTTTTGTCTTGCAAAAAACCTTTGCTCTCATCTCAGCTTAGAATGTCCATCCATCACAATGAAAAGGGCGAGGCCAGCACAGACCTCCAGAATGTACAATGAGCTTTGTGGGCAATTACCACTTTCTCCAAGGGCTCTGTAGGATGAGGGTGAAGTGAAAGTCATTGGAACAGTAGCATTGTGGTGTAAAAGCTGCATTCTGCCACAGATCGACATGATGAAATGCTTAATTTAGCCTACAATTATTTATCTGTATCACTGGCCATACCTCAACCACATACCCCTCAATATGTAAACAACAATAGATTTATTTGTTTTATTTCTGAGAAGATAAGCTGAGAATTCTTTATAAAGTTGTAGAATGGACCCTCTCCTTGAGGCTGGTGGCTTCCCTTTCTGAAGCCAAGACTATTTTATGACTCACTGGCAGAAGCCAAACGACTCTGAGACGTTTTCTCGGTGTGGGAGGAATTGAGGTGGGGGACAGGTGCCAAAAATGTTGCATAGCCAAAATGAAAAGAAAATCCACACGTAAGAATGACAGAAATCAGGAGGTATTAGTTTTCATGCATTAGCGAGAATTTTTAATCCTTGTAACTCAGTTTGTCCTAGAAGAGCGAGTGAACAATGGGCATGGGTGTGTGGGCTTTAATGAAGACGTGAAGGTTAGTGTTTTGGTCCATTTAGTGTTGCTATAAAGGAATACCTGAGGCTGGGGAATTTATAAAGAAAAGAGGTTTGTTTAGCTCATGGTTTGCAGGCTGTACGAGAAGCGTGGCACCAGCACCTGCTTCTGGTGAAGCCTCAGGGAGCTGCCACTTATGGCAGAAGCAGAAGGGGAGCCAGTATGTGCAGAGATCACAGGGCGAGAGGGGAAGCAAGAGAGAAGGGTGGGGTGCCAGCCATTTTTTAAACAACCAGCTCTTATGAGAACTAATAGGGCGAGAACACACACATCCCAAATCCAGGGGTTCTATTCATGGGAACTAATAGGGTGACAACTCACACACCCCAGAATCTGTTCATGCCCCCATGACCCAAACATCTGCCATTAGGTCCCACATCAAATAATGGGGATTGAATTTCAACATGAGATTTAGAGGTGACTGACATCCAAACTATGGCACTTAGAAATATAGCACGCTCTGCAACTCACCAAGGGGTGCCAGTTTTGGAATGTAAAGGGAGGGCAGCATGCACGCCTGGGTGGGTGGGTGGGGGTTGGGACACACTGGGCTGCAGGAAGGATGGACAGTGACCAAAACAGGTACTTTTGTCAACTTAGAATATATTAGCCCTGCATTTGATCTTGGGCATCACTGGAAAATGTACCACCTGGTTGATCTATTCTGTTCTATTCTGGCTACTTCCCACCTTGCTTGTATAGGGAACACTTTAGACACCATCTCTCAGTAATCAAGGTTTCATAATGTCACCAGCTGTGGGACGGGTGAGGCCCCTTTTTTGCTTCTGTTAACAGTTCAATGCCAGGAAATGGTCCTCCTCCAATTAAAATATTCTTTAAAATATTAAATTAAATATTCTTTAACATATTAAACTCAATATTGGATTTGTAAAAATATTTATACTACATGAAAGGTAAAATACAGTATGCTCAACAATAAGCTTAAAAACTAGAACATTTTCAGTAACTTTGAAGACCCCATGAGCCCTTCCTTTTCCTCAATAGGCTACTATTATCATGGGCTTATATTCCCTTTATGTTTTTATAGTATGTATAATAGGTATGTACTATGTGTGTGTGTGTGTGTGTGTGTGTGTGTGTAATCAACATATAGTTTAGGTCTGCAGGTCTTAAACATCACATCAGTGGAATCACACTGTATTCATCTGTCATTTGCTTTAGTTTTTTTGTCTAACACTAGGTTGTAGAGAGTCCTCCATGGAGAAGTCTAATGCCAAGGTCTGCTGATTTTCACTGCCATATGATATTCCATCGTGTGGCACATGGAACAATGGGGATCAAATTTCAACATGAGATCCCCATGTGGATATCTCAATCTGGGGTGGACATGGTAGGGCTGGTAGGAAGTGGTCAAATTACTTCCATTCCTCTGTTGGAACATTTGGGTTGCTTTTGGGTGTTCTGTTATTACAAACATTGCTGTCTGCTATGATTCTTTTTTGTACAGTTTCTTTGGATTCCAATCCATAAAAGCCTAGGATGGAATAGTCAGGTCATAAGTATATAACCATGTGATTCATATGGACGTTTTGGTCAATGATGGATTGCATATATACCGGTGGTTTCATAAGATGATAATACCGTATTTTACTGTACCTTTTCTATGTTTAGATACGTCTAGATACACAAATACTTACCATTGGGTTACAGTTGCCTACAGTATTCAGTACAGTAACACGCTGCATAGGTTTGTAGCCTAGGAACAATTAGGCTATCCCATTATAACCTAGGTGTGCAGCAGGCTACACTGTTGAGGCCTGTGTAAGTACACTATATGATGTTCACACAACAACGAAATCCCCAAGGATACGTTTCTCAGAATGTATCCCCAATGTTACATGATGGAAGACTATATGTATATGATGTAAAAATGTTTTAAAAAGGAATAGTAAATATTTATCCTTCTACTGACAATAATATAGGTTCAGATGTTGCACATCCTCACCTTGCCTGATACTGGCTGCTTTATTAGTTCTGCCGTCCTGGTGGGCACAAAAAGCATAAACAGTTGGTTTTAGTTGGAGTTCGAAGATTACTACATAAGTGGAGCATTTTCTTTTTTCATGTTCGTTGGCCATTTGTGTCTTTTCTACATGCCAGTCAAAATCTTTTGCCCATTTTCTACTGTATTTTTTGATAATATGCAGAACTTTTAAAAATATTTAAGTTTTTTGAGAAATGGAGTGCTCATTCTACACCAGGCACTACTCTAGGTTGTGGATACAGCAGTGAATAAAACAAAGTCCTTCTCCTCATGTATCCTAGTACAGAGAGCAAGCAAACACATATAGAGTAAATAGAGAGTGTGTCAATGCTCCTGTGCATTATAAAGAAAAACAGAGCTGGGTGGGAGAGACGGAGTGGGATTGCTGAGCTGTAGGGTCAGAAAAAGCCTGAAGGAGTGATATTTGAGCAAAGGCCTGAACAGAGTAAGAGGGTGAGGCCTGCAGATGTCATGGGAAGAGCCAATGAGGAGGAGCAAACACAAAGGGCAGGGGACCTGAGGAAAGGCTGGTGTGGGTGGAGCCTGGGAGAGAGACCCAGCTGAGAAGGGAGGAGAAGGATCAGGGCCTCCATCATGCCGGGTACATAGATCTGGCTTTCATTTTGAATGATGTGATGGGTGAACCAGGGGTTTGGGTAGGGGAGTAAGAGGAGGCTTCTGTCTGAAGGACTGTTCTGTGTTGAGAACAGACTGCAGGGAGGTAAGGAAAGAAGAATGAAGAACGCCTGGGAGGCTAATCTTGTGATACAAGGGAGAGAACGATGTCTTAGTCTGGAGGGGCCATGGTGGGGCTGGTGAGAAGTGGTCAGTTTCTACATATGTTCTGGAAGTACAGTCAAAAGGGGTCCCTGCTGGCTTGGCTAGGGTCATGAGGGAAAGACAGGCATCAGAGATAATGCTGAGGCTGGATGCAGTGGCTCATACCTATAATTCCAGCATTCAGGGAGGGTGAGGCAGGAGGATTGCTGGAGTCCAGCAGTTGAGGCCAGCCTGGGTAATATAGCAACACCCCATCTCTACCAAAAAAAAAAAAAAAAAAAGAATAATGCTGAGATTTTTGCCCTGTGCAACTGCAAGAATGGTGCTGCCATAATTCGAGGCAGGGAGGATTGTGAGAAGAATAGAACATGAAGGGTTTGATTTTTTGCATGTTATATTTGAGATGTCTATTTGCTATTCGAGGGCATGTGTTGAACAGGCAGTTGGTTATAGGTCGTGAAATCCATGAGAGGTCCAGGCTGAGGGCATGCATTTGGGGGTCATCATCAGGGAGACATGAGACAGGAGGGGCTCACCTAAGAAGCAAGTGTAGACACTGCCCAGGAGAGGACAACGGACTGAGTGTGGGGCCCTGGACTGTTCAGAGGTCAGGGAGGCCAGAGGAACCAGTAAAGCAGCCTGAGAAGGAACAGCCAGAGAAGAAGGGAGATGACAGAAAAAATTCAGTGTCCCAGGTAAACAATAAGGAGGGATCAAGTGTCAGGTGAGGTAAAAGGAATACTGGCCAGGTATGGTGGAGCACACCTGTAGTCCTGGCTACTCAGGAGGCTGAGGCAGGAGGATCACTTGAGCCCAGGAGTTTGAAGCCAACCTGTGCAACATAGCAAGGCCCCTTCTTCACAAAAAATTTAGAAATTAGCGGGCATGATGGCGAGTGCCTGCAGTCCTAGCTACTCAGGAAGCTGATGTTGGAGGATCACTTGAGCCCCCGTTTGAGGCTGCAGTAATGGTGGAGCTATAATCATGCCACTCCACTCCAACATGGGTAATAGAGCAAGACCCTCTGCCAACAAGACGAAAAAATAAAAAAAATTAATAGTAAGTTGACAACTGAGAATGGCCACTGGATTTGGCAATATATGACTGACAAGAGCCCATCCATAGTGGCGTGGGTTTAAGAGAGAAAGGAAGACAGACTATAGACCACTCTTCTAGTGAGTTTTGCTGGATTCAGAGAGATAAATAAGGTGGCATCTGGCCAGGTGTACTTTTTAAATTCTTAGAGCTAGCATATTATAAGGAGCAGATGAGCATGATCCAGCAGAAGGTGGGAACAACTGCTGGAGTGAGGTCTTTGAATAGATACCAAGTGGAAGTTTCCTTGTGCCCACCTGGAGGGTTAATCTCAGATAGGGTGTGGTGAATGGCATTTGGATATTAACCTTTTTCAGTTATTTGTACTGCTAATATTTCTGTATTGCTAATATCTCCTCCCAATTTATGGCATTTTATTTTTTTTTTAGACAGAGTCTTGCTCTGTTGTCCAGGCTGGAGTGCAGTGGCGTGATCGTGGCTCATTGCAACCTCCGCCTCCCGGGTTCAAGTAATTCTCCTGCCTCAGCCTCCTGAGTAGCTGGGATTACAGGAGCATGCCACCACGCCTAATTTTTGTATTCTTTTAGTAGAGACAGGGTTTCACCATGTTGGCCAGGCTGGTCTCGAACTCCTGACCTCAGGTGATCTGCCCGCCTCAGCCTCCCAAAGTACTGGGATTACAAGTGTGAGCCACCGCGCCAGGCCAGCATCTGGACTCTTAAAAGCTCCCCTGGTGATTCTAATGTCAGCCAGCATTGAGCACAAGTGTCCTAGCTTTCTAGTGAGTGACACTAGTAAATCTCAAGTGTTGGCTGTCTCTAAGTGCTGCTTTTAGGATGTCACCCTGCCCCAGTGGTTCTTAAACTTCAGCTGCATTAGAATTACCCAGAGGACTGGGCCTCAACCCCAGAGTTTCTGTTTCAGGTCTGGGGTAGGACCCGAGACTGCAATTCCAACAAGCTCTTGGGTGGTACTCATGCTGTTGCTCCAGGGACCACATTTCGAGAACCTGCCAGCCTTAAATCAAGCCTCAAAACGCTGTTGCATACTCTCCTGAGTCAACAAAGCCCATAAATATAGACGCAAGCAAGATGAATTTTACTTAAGATTTCACAAGGGAGGTGGAACAGAGGGTTTATTTTGCACACTAATAATTTTAATAAGAATTAAAATTCTCATTGGAAATTCCTGTATTCCTTTAACATTCTTTCAGCTCTCTTTAAAACTCTTGTTCTTTTAAAATTCGTATCTCTTTTAAGTTCCCCATACTCAATAGAACCTAAATATGCCTTAACTTCGAGTCCCCAACTCCCAGATTTTTCTCATCATGCTTCTGTTAGTCTCTCCCTTTCTTGAACGGAGCTTCTCAATTTTAGCACCCAGCCCAGGATTAGCAGGATCAATCATTAGAGTTATGGTACATAGCAACTCCTTCTTTCACCAGCAGTCTTGTGTGTATCTTATGTGTCTGATCCCATCAGCAGGGTACCCAAATGCAAAGTCTCATGATCACTGGCACATCTGCTCCGGATATGAGCTGTAGCCCAGAACTGTGGCGACCTGGGAATGTAAGCAGCTTGCTCTTGTTCCAAGGCCAAGTCCATTAGTCAAAGGGCTGTTTGCCTAATAGAGACTCAGCTCTGTGTTAGAATACAAACAGTCCTGTTTTCCTAAAGCCAGCTGAATTCCAATAACCTGCACCTTGGGGCTAAAAAAGAGAAGTGGGGAACACAGTCTGTGACTTGGCGGTGCAGAGGGTCTCACGACCTGCCCTCAGACCACAGCCAGAACCGCATTCTGTAGCAGTGCCTGAAGCTGTTGCAGATTGCAGCTTACCCGCAGGATCCAGGCTAATGGTATGGGTATCAGAGAGGCTTCATTTGGCTTACTCAGGTCCTAATTCTGCCAAAGTCAAATGCCAGAGGACCTCCCGAGGACCAGGAAGGGAATGATAAAAACAGCTTACCTAGAAGGAAGTAGAACTGCTTCTTTCTCCTGTAAGAAGAGCCAGATCCTAGAGCAGCCACTGCAACCACCACCATTCCTGAGTGTCAGCCACGTGCCAGGCACTGGCGAGGGCTTTTATTAATGCATTTATTCTCAAAGTGTTTCTTATAGTCATATCAAACAAGCTTGTTATGTCAGTCTATTAACCTTATCTCACAGGTGAGAAAACAGAAGTTCAGAAGAAGAAATACCTCGCCTAGATCCAGCAAGCAAGTCAGTGCCACAGCAGGGCTCTCCCCCTGCTAGTCCAAGGTTATCCTTCTCACTGATAATTACTAGCACATTGCTTCACACTCTTTCTCCCTTTCCTAAAGTAACTCCCTCCCCTTTGTAGCACATTACAGAATGCCCTGAAAGTTGAGGTTTTGTTTGCCATCACTTTACCCTCCAGCATTTAATATGGTGCATGGCACATCGTAAGTGCTCAGTAAATATTTGTTGAGATGAACACCAAGAGCTTCCTCTTTACCCAACCAGGCAACAGTCCTGGGGGAGCCTTAGAGGCTGGGGAGATGTCAATACCTTGGAGATAGAGGGGTGAAGGATTTCTCATCTGCGAACCCAGGTTTGAGTCTCTGCCCTGCCGTTCACTGGCTGTACTACACTAGTTAAGCCCTCTCGTTTTTCTTACTCACCTTATCCATGCATATCCTTAGCGGGTGCAATAGTGTTTCCAAATAATAACCTCACTCCTACCAGCATGATCACTATGGGAATCCCAGGCTTGTCACACCGCTTTTGTCAGAGGCGTTTGAACCAGAGTGACTCCATTTTGAGTAGACTCAGTAAAATGGGGCTGAGACCTGCTGGGCTGCATCCCCAGGAGGTTAGGCTTTCTTAGTCACAGGATGAGATAGGCACAAGATACAGGTCACAAAGACCCTGCTGATGAAACAGGATGTAATAAAGAAGTCGGCCAAAACCCGCCAAAACCAAGACGGTGACAAAAGTGACAGCTTGTCATCCTCACTGCTCATTATACACTCATTATAATTCATTAGCATGCCAAATGACTCTCCCACCAGCCCGTGACCATTTACAAATGCCATGGCAACATTCAGAAATTATCCTATATGGTCTAAAAGGAAGAGAAGCCCTCAGTTCCAGGAATTCCCTGCCCCTTTCCCAGAAAATTCAAATAAACCACCCCTTGTTTAGCATGTGATCAAGAAACAACCAGCAGCCCTTAGGGCTTCTCTGCCTATAGAGTGGCCATTCTTTTATTCCTTTACTTTCTTAATAAACTTGCTTTCACTTTCTTCTGTAAACTTGCCTCTAATTCTTTCTTGCATGAGATCCAAGAACCCTCTCTTGGGATCAGGACTCCTTTCTGGTAACACTTTCTCAGGAGGTAGCCTGGATGGGTTGCCACCAGCCATCCCCACTTAGTATTGTGTTAGCCAAAATTTTACTTAACAAAATTATTTTCATTTTTAAGGGAAAAAGAATTTCAGTCCTTAAACTCTTCCATCTTTCTAGGTTTGGCTTCATGTGAAACAGAAAACTTAAGGTGCCCATACCTGTTTTGATGTTTAACTATTTCCCTCTCATGGGAACTCTGTGTATACTTGGAGGTTACAATCGAGGGAGGCGAACACAGGAAGTCCATCCGGTAAAGTGTCTTGTTCTTGCTATTGGGTAATTTTGGTGGAGGAAATGGAGGGAGAAGTGAGGCACTAATGTATGCAGAGTTTCTCCCGGGTGCCTCGTGCTTAATCAGGAAATGACTCACCTGAGCCTCATACTAACCTGACTACATTAAGATAATTTGTTATTCCCCTTCTTTCTTTCTTTTCTTTTTTTTTTTTTTTTTTTGAGACAGAGTCTCGCTCTGTTGCCCAGGCTGGAGTGCAAAGGCGCGATCTTGGCTCACTGCAAGCTCTGCCTCCCGGGTTCACGCCATCCTCCTGCCTCAGCCTCCTGAGTAGCTGGGACTACAGGTGCCCGCCACCACACCCAGGTAATTTTTTGCATTTTTAGTAGAGACAGGGTTTCACCGTGTTAGCAAGGATAGTCTCAATCTCCTGACCTCGTGATCCACTGCCTCGGCCTCCCAAAGTGCTGGGATTACAGGCGTGAGCCACCACATCTGGCCTGTTATCCCCCTTCTATAGATGAAAAAGATGAGGCTCTGTAAAATTAAGCAGTCTGTCCATAGTATTAAGATAACTGAATTCCATATCCCAAGTCCTGACCCCAGAATGTTACCCCACAGCCTAGGCTAGTCTTACTGTTCAAAACTCATAGAAGGAGGACCCAGGATGGAAGACTACGCTCTCCGTCCAGAGGGCTCTCTGGGATACTGAGTGGAACTCGCATAGAGAAGCCCCAAGCTCCCCAGGTGGCTTCTGCCTTAATTCCAGATGGCCATCACTGAATGCTTTTCTGAATTACAATGTGGAATTTCACTTCTTTGGTCTAAACAAGTAGTTTTTTTTTTTTTTTCCTTAAGTGAGAACATAATGAAGAAGAACAGAAGGGCATATTTTCACTTTTGGGTCCATATGGCAGCCTTCATGAAGTGCAGAATGTCTAGAGGTGGAGCCTCGGGATCAGCATTTAACCAGCTTCCTGGGTGATTCTTCTACACCCTGGGTGATTTTCTAAACCCTGAAAACTACTTTGAGACATAGTAACCAGTACTAAGGAGTGTGATGTACAGAAAAGAGAATATTCACTTTTCATACCAACTGATTTCAAGTAGATGGAAGCTTCAAAAGATTTAATAATCAATTTACTTTTTTTTTTTTTTGCCATAGAAGTTAAACACCATCTCCCCACCTGTCCTACACTATCCATTTGCCTTGGAAACTTCTTGTTCAGGAGTAGCTCAGAAAACTACTAAGGGCAGTTTAATCTCTATCAAAATTAACTCTTAATGAAAGGGGCCTGAATTAATTTGATTTTATTATATGAAGCTGTGATTTCAGGGAGGCTGACTCGAGTAACAAACTCCCATTCTTCCACTTGGCGAACCATATGATTAGTAAACACTTTCTCTACTGCAAAACCACTGTCTCAGTGAATTGGCTTTATCTGTACAGTGGGCAAGAACTACAGGTGATTACACTGTCAGATGATTACAAAACCAAAGGCTTCCTGTAAGCATTACAGACTAATCACAGGTCCAACCTACACTGGACATTTATACTTAAATAGGTAAAGCACCTATAAAGGAATGCTTGTTAAATCTCTCCTTCCTGGCTTAGGCTGATCATTTCAACCTTGTCAATATGTTTTTAAATCTCAGTAGGGCCATCCACTGTATTAGCTATTATTTTTGCTTGATTTCATCTAACCATTTGATTTTTAAAATGCATCCTCTTTTTGGAAGGCACTTTTACAACTTTCTTATTGCAGTCTCTGTAGTTAGGAAATCGTATGGAAAACAAAATTCACCCCAACATAAAATTATTCCCTAATGAACCAGCTATAATAATACAATATGAAAGTATTTCCAACTCAAATATCTTTCCCTTTTCAACACTGGCATCTATGTCCATCCTTTGATTCAAATCCTTGTCCATCTTCTTTTGCTGTGTGCAAATACATGGCAATTTGTTACAAAGCAAATGGCAAATTTTAAAAAGATAAAACCAAACCAGTAATCTATGGCAGTGATGTTGGAGAACAATTCAAATCATACAAAAAACCACTGGCCAACTAGAAAGGGCAGATTTAGGAGAATTAACAACTAAAAAAGAGAAATTCAACAACGATAACTTCAAAGAGGGTTTAAAAGAGAATGACTTGAATATTAAAGGATTTAGAGGAGACCGGAAAAACTGACAAAGTACTTGAATATTTGAATATTTATGTAAAAATCATTTTCTTTAGGATCATGGAGTAAAAGTCAAGCATAAAGTGACAGACAACATATTGCACTATTATAGTTTGGTCATAAAATTATATCCCCAAGCTACTTATCTCACTTTAAAAATACTAACTTCATTAAAGTATAATTTACATACAATAAAATGCACCCATTTTAAGTTGTAAGTATCTATGTGTTTTGATAAATTTTTATTACCATGAAACCATTATCATATCAACTGAAGAGTGACAAGGTTCATAAATTTAGAAAGGAGAGCTTTCTCATAAACAGTTGCAGCCTAAAGGGTGGCCACTCGGACAGGCTGAGAAGCATAACCTCTGGCCAGGAAGCTGGGAGCAAGCACTTCAAGGGTCAAAGGAATAAGACAGGGATTTATGCTGGATGGGGTGGCCAAATATACATATTCAATAAGCTATAGGAGCAGTCATGAATATTTACAGAAGGAGAAACATGCACATGCACAACTGAGCTTCATGCTCCTTTGTGGGTCCCATGTTAGACAAATGGTGGCATTAGCATAATCTGATGGTGGAGTTTTTGGTTCTCTGACATCAAAAGGTGAAGAAGAGGATACAAAAACCCTTATGCACATCATTCATAGACTGGCTGGAACCACTCCATGGGCAGTCGTCTCTTATCAGGAAGGAATGCTGGTTGGTTGTTTTGTCAAAACCACAAAAGAGAGGAGCAGTCATGAGGCTGTGAAATCACTGATGAAGTCTTTTGAAAGGGTGGGTTTCTGGCAAACCCTTAGGCAAAAGAGCCTAATAACAGCTAGCAAAGGAGAGGATAAAAGGAGGCTTGTCCGACCATCCCATCATAGCTGAAAATTTAGCTTCCAAGCTTCTTCTGGGGTCCTCTTGGCCAAGAAGGAAGTCGGTTCAATCATTGAGGGGAGCTTTGAATTTTATTTCTATTTCTCAGCCACAATCAAAATATAGAATATTTCCATCACCCACCAAATTTACTTAATTCACTTTTTATTAATTCTAATAATTGATCATTGCATTTGTAAACTACATTTTGAAAATGCTTTTCACCATTTTTAGCTTCATTTTTCAAAAGTCCCAATCAAATATTTTTTCCACTCTTAATACGATATTAAAAAGATGAATAGACTTTATTTTTCAGAGCAGTTTTAGGTTTACAGAAAAAATGAGCAGAAAGTAGAGGGAGTTCTCATATACTCCCTCCTCCCCATTATTAACATCTTGCATTGATGTGGTACATTTGTTACGATTGACGAACCAGTCGTGATTTATTATTATTAACTAAAGTCTGTAGTTTAAATTAGGGCTCACTCTTTGTGTTGTACAATTTTGGATTTGTAGGGTTTTTGGTGTTTGTTTTAAATAAATGCATAATGTCATGTTATGTACCATTACAGGGTCATACAGAATTCTTTCACTGCCCTAAGTGTTTTAATCCCCCAAGCTCCACTAATTCATCCCTCCATCCCCAACCCTTCCAGGGTCCAAATCACCACTGATTTTTATTGCCTCTATAATTTTGCCTTTTCCAGAATGTTATGTAGCTGGAATCAAACAGTCTATAGCCTTTTCAGACTGGCTTCTTTCATTTAGTAATATGCAATTAAGGTTGTTCAATGTCTTCCAAGGGACATCTTGGTTCTTCCGATTTTTGGCAATTATGAATAAAGCTGCTATAAGCATCTGTGTGCAGGTTTTTGTGTGGATATAAGTTTTCAGCTTATTTGGGTAAACACCAAAAAGCACAATTGCTGGATCTTACGATAAAAGTATGTTGAGTTCTGTAAGAAAACACCAAGCTGTCTTCTAAAGTGGCTGTGCTATTTTGCATTTCCCCCAGCAATGAATAAGAGTTCCTGTTGCTCCACATTCTCACCAATATTTGGTGTTGTCAGTGTTCTAGATTGTGGCTATTTTAATAAGTGTGTAGTGGTATCTCATTGTTGTTTTAATCTGCAATTCTCTGATGACAAGATATTGAGTACCTTTTCATATACTCATTTGCTATCTGTATGTCATCTTGATGAGGTATCTTTTTGGATCTTTTGCCCACTTTTGAATTGGGTTTTCATGTAGTTTAGTTTTAAGAGTTCTTTGTACATTTTAGATATCAGTCTTTCATCAGATGTTTTGTAAATATTTTCTCCCAGTCGGTGGCTTATCTTTTCATATTCTTAACAATGTCTTTCACAGAGCAGAAATTTTTAATTAATAATGACATTTAAAAATAAATTATGTAAAAAACAAATTATCTTGTAATAACAAAGACCTGAGTCATATCTGTACATCTTAGTTGCTAACAAAGGTACTTAATAAGTCTGGATCAAAGTACAAGTTCAGTGGTGAATATCTGGATGTCTCCCTCCAGATTGGCAATGATGAACTAAAACATGTTGACAAAGATTTTTCAGCTGATTTGGCATATTTTTATAAAGAACCATGCTTGCTTCTAGATACACCTTTGTTTATTAAGTGCTTACAAACTGGTTAATAAATAATTCATTCATGAACTTTACAGTGAGTGAGTGGTATGCCTGTTTGGTTAAGAGTATTTTTTCTCGCCATTTAGAAAACTGAGAAATGATCTTCCAAAATCATTTCTTTTCTTTATAGTATCTTTTATAATCCTGTTTGCAAGCCTTTTTATTACCCTGGGATAGAATTAACTCGGGCCTAAAGACTTGAAGATTTTTTAAAGTCGCTAAGTGTATTTATATCTTGTCTCCTTTCTTAGATTTTACCTCCTTCTTCATAAAGTTTGTGCTTCATCGTCCTTACCCTATTTAAAGATTATTATTCTTGGATGGGAGAAGATGGTGACATTTCTCTCTGATGGTTTGAGACCAAAAAAGTAAAACCCACATCTGCACCATTGGTGACCTCTGGAAAGAAGAGGCCCAACGCCTGGCGGGGGCCTTCTTGGTTGACTTGTTAGGTCTGGTGTAACTGGTTGAGGCTGAAATGAGTTCCAAATGGGTTGGGTTTTGAGAGTAGAGAAGAGTGTGAACACTACTAAGGATACAGAAAGCCAGTACACAGGGAGGTTTTGAAGAAGTCAAAGGCATAAAAAAAGGAACCAGCCCACAGGGACACACACAAGCCAAATATGGTACTCTTAGATCATTAAGCCAAAGGAAAACCAAGGCCAGTCTTCGTGGAAGTTAATGAATCCAGGCACAAGCGAGAGAATAATTTTTCCCACATGGGAGAGCAGCCTTTGCCTGGTTTTGGACATGGATGAAGTTCAGAGTCCCAAGTACAAGCAGGACTTAAAGGATCCCCATGTGAGAAGCAGCAGGGTCATAATAGGGAAGCGGTTCTCCTTTCTGTCTATCACCAGCTAGCATCCTGCCATCTCCCTCCACCCCTCCAGTGACACTGACCTTCCTTGTTACATTCTCCCTCACAATGACTAAAAAAAATGTCCTTGCCCTTGACATCGTTCAAGGCTTAGCTCATCTGAAGGCTGCTCTTGACCTTATTTGGCATTCAGCCTTGGGTATGTGCCTCTCTGTCCATTTTCTGTATGTGCTTGTAAAAACTGAGCTCATTAGAGAACACCCTGGATGGTCATACTGATACTCTTGGTTCTTATTTTTTTGGAACTGTCCCCCTCTCTTTTTAGCTGTTGCTGTTTTTTTTTTTCATTATGTACTTCTTTTTGACAACATAATACATTTAACCATTTGCCCTCTTCTCATACTACTAATAGAAAACCACTATTTTTAATTTTCTTGTTTATCCTTCTTTTTTAGTTTTAAATGAATATTCAAGCAATATAAATATCTATTCTTCCTTCTTTTTTAGTTTTTTAAAATTCAAATAGTAGTAGATCTTGCTTTTTCACTGAACACTATTTCTTAGAGATCTTTCCTTATTGCATAAACAGTAGCCCTTTTATTTACAGCTGAACAGCATTTTTTTTAATGCTTTTTTTTTTTTTTTTTTTTTGAGAAGTATTTTTGCTCTTGTCGCCTAGGCCAGAGTGCAATGGCACCATTTTGGCTCACTGCAACCTCTGCCTCCCACGTTCAAGCGATCCTCCTGCCTCAGCCTCCTGAGTAGCTGGGATTACAGGTGCACGCCACCATGCCCAGCTAATTTTTGTATTTTTAGTAGAGATGGGGTTTCATCATGTTGGCCAGGCTGGTCTCAAACTCCTGACCTCAGGTGATCTACCAGCCTCTGCCTCCGAAAGTGCTGGGATTACAGGTGTGAGCTACTGCACCTGGCCAGCTGAACAGCATTCTACCATAAGGTTGTATACCACAATCTCTTTAGCCAGTTCCTGATTGTTGAATATTTTAGGTTGTTTCTAATCTTTAGCTAATTACAAACAATGCTGCAATGATATCATGTTCAAACTTTATCGTCCACGCTTGCTTGTATATCCTCTAATGTAAATTCCTAGGAGTAAAGCTACGAGGTCAAAGCAGATACACCTTTGTGATTTTGAGAGTAGTATTATAAAAATTACTCCACATAAGGCTTATCAGTGCCATGGGTATTGCCTTGGCAATGGATTAAGTACTTGTTTCGTCTCAGCTTTGCTAACATGGTATATTATCAAGTCTCCGTTTTAAAATTTATTTGTTAATTTGACAGGTAAAAATATGTTTTAATTCATATTTCTCACGTAAAAGTGAAAGTAAGCATCTTTTTACATGTGAGTCATTTCAATGTCCTTTCCTATGCAATATCTGTTTATATCCTTTGTACATTTCTCTGTTGAGTTGTTGATTGTTTAACAGAGATTAGCCCTTTGTTTATCATATGAGTTACACATATTTTTTCCGGTTTGCTAATTTGGTTTTTCACTTTGCTGACGGTGATTTCATTATTATTTTTTATTTTTATTTTTTGCCAAGCAGTAGTCTTTAAGCACTTTTTAAAAATATGGTTTTGGGCCAAGCATGGTAGCTTATGCCTATAATCCCAGCACTTTGTGAGGCTGAGGTGGGCGGATCACTTGAAGCCAGGAGTTTGAGACCAGCCTGTCTAACATGGTGAAACACCATCTCTACTAAAAATACAAAAATTAGCCGAACATGGTGGTGTGGGCCTGTAATCCTAGTTACTTTGGAGGCTGAGGCAGGAGAATCACTTGAATCCGGGAGGCAGAGGTTTCAGTAAGCCAAGATCATGCCACTGCACTCCAGCTTGGGTGACAGAGACACTGTGTCTCAAAAAAAAAAAAAAGGGTAGTTTAATTTATAATCAATCTTTTCTTTGATAACTTCTAAACTTTGTACCACAGTGAGACAAGTAAGAAAATAATTGCTCCATGTCTTTATCTAGTATTCACAAGATTTCAGGTTTTACATCTAAATTCCATTTGGAATTTATCTAGGCTTATAGTAGGAGGTAGGATCAAATTAATTTTTTTCTAGGTGGTTTCTTAGTTGCCCCAGTATTACTTACTAAGTAGTGTATCTTTCCTTCACTTATACAAGATTAATTTATTAGGTAGTAAAGTTCTTTCTGTATTTAGGTCTATTTCTGGATATTTGTCTGAACATGTGCCAGTACCACATTGCTTTAATTACTGAGGCTTCAGAGTATATTTTAACCTGTAGAACAGCTAGTTCCCCCTATTGCTCTTCTTTTCCAGAGTATTCTTGTCCATTTCCTAAAACAAACATTTGGATATTTTAATTGGGATAACACTCAATTTATAAATTAACATAGGAAGGATTGACATTTTTATGTTGTTGATTCTTGGGAGAGTTTTAAAGCGTTCTTTATGCAGTTCTATAAATTTTTGTTACATTTACTACCAGGGATTTAAAAGTTTGTGTGTGTGTGTGTTTTGGTTGAGTTTGTAAATGGATTCTATTCTTCTATATATATAGTTTCTACCTGGCTATTGTTCCCATCGTTATCCTATAGGGCGAAAGGGTCCAATTCAAATGATCTCCTAATTGAAAATCATACATCCACTCACCATGCACTTTCCTTTCATAAACTTCAGGATGCCATGGTTACTTTCTCTTTCGTCCCTGTAATCTTCACTCATTAAGCAGTTTTTCCTAGTTGGTCAAACCAGTCCTTGTTATTTCCTTTACCTCTTGAGCAACGAAATCATCCTAAGGAAGGTCAGAGATTTATTAGAGGACCAAAGTCTAGTTTAATGAGGCATCCAGCATTGGTCAAGATGTCGAAATTCCCCATTATTCTTAGGTGTTCCCTTTAGACTTTGTTGGCACTGTCATCTGTTCCAAGCAGGATGCACCTCCAGCCTTCATTTGCTAGGGGATTGCCATGGTTTCGTTTGTTTGGCCCCTCCAAATCTCATGCTGAAATCTGATCCCCAGTGTTGGAGGTGGGGCCTAATGGGAGGTGTTTGTATCACAGGGGCAGATCCCTCATGAACGGCTTAGTGCGGTCTTTGCGGTAATGAGTGAATTCTCACTCTATTAGTTCCTGTGACAGCAGACTGTTAAAAAGAGTGTGGTACCCCCTCCTCTCTCTTTTTGCTTCTTCTCTTGCCGTATAATCTCTGCTTCCCCTTCCATCGTGAGTGGAAGCAGCCTGAGGCTCTTACTAGATGCAAATGCAAATGCTGGCACCATGCTTCTTGAACATTCTGCAGAATCATGAATCAAAGGAACTTTTCTTTGTAAGCTACCCAGCCTCAGGTATTCCTTTATAGCAACACAAACAGGTGAAGACAGGGGCCATTGCCCCACCACTCCATTTAGCCTCCTCTTTGCCTTTGCTTTGTCCTAAACAAATTACTGTTTTCTAACTATCATAGTCACCAATGTCCATGTATTTTTTTTTTTTTTGAGACGGAGTCTTGCTCTGTCGCCCAGGCTGGAGCGCGGTGGCCGGATCTCAGCTCACTGCAAGCTCCGTCTCCCGGGTTTACGCCATTCTCCTGCCTCAGCCTCCCAAGTAGCTGGGACTACAGGCGCCCGCCACTTCGCCCGGCTAGTTTTTTGTCTTTTTAGTAGAGACGGGGTTTCACCGTGTTAGCCAGGATGGTCTCGATCTCCTGACCTTGTGATCCACCCGTCTCGGCCTCCCAACAATGTCCATGTATTGTATCTCTTTTTAGCTCACAGTTCCATCTATCTCTTATTTTGAGTAAATAGTATCTTCAAAAATGTGCTTCTTAGAATGCTGGCACAGGTGTTACATTCAGTGGAAAAGAAGGTCTATTACAGGGTCTATAATTTCCTTCTTCTCCCGTATATATTTCTAGCTTTTATCCTAGTTTGGTAAAATATGCTGGGAGACACGGCATACTGTATTCTCCCTCAGAGGGTTCCGGCACATATTAGCACTTTAAAGAGTAAGGAGTTCTGCAGTCAAAAACTATACATTCCACAAACTTCTTCGACCACAGCAGCCTAATTAACATGCTGCATTACTAACGTTGTATGGAACACACTTCGGGGGATGCAGCCTCAGGGCGAAAAGCACACAAGTCTGTCTGAGTTATTATGCCCTGGACACCTGTGCTGTCAATCATCTGCTTGGACTGAAGTGTCAAGTTCACCCATGAACGATAACAGTGAGAGAGCATTTGAATTCAAATTGGCTTATTTACCCTCAGGATGACTACATAATTTTGGGGACCCAAAATTCTACTTGCAGCAAAATAAAAATGCAGGGCCCTGGCCAGGGGTGGGGCAGTCAATCTCACCTTCCCACAGGACCCCTGCCCCAACCCACAGCAGACCAGTGACCACTCCACTACTCCAGATGTACTTGGTACTTGGATGAAGGTGGGCAAGAAATCCTCGCCAACATGCCCACCAAATGTACCATAAGAGGTGGCATAAGGTATCTGTTCAGACCCATGGGATAAGGGGGAGGTCCCTCTCCTGCCTGAGGGTTCACACACAGGCTGGCCTCCTTCAGGCAAGGCCATGAAGAATTCCTCTTTCTCACTAGGGAGGATGGAAGCTTCCATATGGGATAGAAAAAAAACCTGTGAAAGAAGCTAGATATGTGTAAAGGCGTAGAGGGAAATCGAGCAGAAGAATATGACAGTATACACACCTGGAGCTGGTGATAAGGATGAGATCATCCATGCAAGGTGAGGCCCTCTTAAAGGAAGAGCAGCAGATAAGGGTCCTACTGAGTGGGTAGGATACAATTTCCCTGCTCCTAGCCCCAGCCCTGCCACTTCCAGGAGGATACTGTGTTTTCCATTTACAATTAGCTAGCAAATCCCTGCAGGGATTCAGGAAATCCTCTTACTCACTGGTCAGCAGGTTGCTTCCTGGGGTGCATTCCCTAAGATTCACCCAGAGCACCTGCAAAATCTACCCTCTCTGGATTTGCTGTACCAGCAAGGGATTCCAACAGCAGAAACCTGGAGGATCCCTCACACATATCTGAAGGTTTTCCTGATGGCTGCGCAAGTGAGGTTTTCATCTGGCCTTCACTCTGAGTAGGGGTCCATAACTCTGGAAGGGCAGGGAGTGTGGGAAGACACCTTGGTCACCTAAGTGGCAACAAGGAACACAGCTTGATTTCTGGGCTGTGACATGGTGCTTCTGGCAGGAAGAGATTTGTATCTTGGGGCTTAGTCTCTGATCAAGAGGATCTGAAATAAGCCTGGGAAAAATATGAGTGCTTTTTGAACATAGCCAGAATAGCTCTTCTTGAATCTCTTTTCCATATGGCATTTCTTTATGTGATGTTTTTCAATTAGAAGGAAGTGTTCCTCTGCTAAACACCCCTGAAACCAAAAATGAACCAGCCAACCAACCCACCAAACAATGGATCAGCCAACTGATACATCAAACAATGGACCAGTCAGCCAGCCCACTGAATAATGGACCAGCCAACTGACCCACAGAACAACTGACCAGCCGACCAGCCCACCAAACAATGGACCAGCCAACTGACCCATCAAACAATGGACCAGCCAACCAGCCCACTAAACAATGGACCAGTCAACCAACCCACTGAACAACAGACCAGACAACTGACCCACAGAACAACTGACCAGCCAATCAGCCCACCGAACAATGGACCAGTCAACCAACCCACTGAACAACGGACCACTCAACCAAACTATCAAACAATGGACCAGCCATTCAACCCACCAAACAATGGACCAGCCAAACAACCTACCGAACAATGGGCCAGCCAAACTAACTATCAAACAATGGACCAGTCATTCAACCCACCAAACAATAGAACAGCCAATCAACTGACCAACCCAACGATCAAATGACAAAGTTTAAAACCATTGCTATATTATATACATACACACACATAGACACATGCATACATGCACCCATGCGTTCACATAACTCCACTACTCCCTGCCACACAGAATTTCTCTTCCTCTTTTTCTGTTTCAAGCACCTAGTACCCAGCATTCCCATACAACTTGGCCTTGGAACTATTTAAGACACCATTGCTGGTGCTCAAGCTCCCACCTGTTTGGTTTCACATCTTGGTTTCCAGGTTTCCAGCCCCACAAACTGGTAACTGGATCTTGAACTTGGCTGTGGTTTCTGCTATTTTGAGACCATCACACCCTGCAGTGTCTGCCACCTCCTCTATGCTGTGCCTGGCTCCTAGGACAGCACCATGGTCTGGCCTTACCCCCCACAGACATCATCTGACTTGAACACATACAGCAGCCGACAGGGCCTCCCAATTCTCAGAGCACTCAACCTACAGAGCCACAACAGCACTCTGCTCTGCTGTTCTTGCCGCTTCTGGGAGTGATTTCTTATTCATGCCTTAACTCAGCATATGGATGTTTCTGTTTTATGTGTGGTTTTTATTAATGCTAGGTCCCCTGGCAGTTCAGTGCATAAAAGGACGTGACTTGGGTTCTACATGACTGTGTTGTAAGTGGCCTGCATTACTGTACTTCTTGGGCATTATTTGCATAAAAATATTTCACCTCTTCAGAAGGGGAAAACATCAGTATGGAAAAAGGAATCCAGAAGATTCATGGACAGAAAACACATCGTGTGTTTGCTCTTATCATTTGGCAGCTCCAGAGTAGTTTTCCACTTTCTGAATAATTTATTATCACTTTTATTAGTCTTCTCTATCCAGGTTGACATTATTTTCTGCTTTACTGATACAGGCCCTGCTTCTCCGAGAAAGGAGACAGCAGACGCTGCAGCTGAAGTCTAGGGGAACCTGGGTGGGTCCCAGAGTGTCTAGAAGGGCTTGAAGCTAGGCCAACTGCACCCAAAAGCTCAGGGGAAAATCAGGGTCCTGATTACTCTCTGGGGTCAGGTTAGAGAGAGTGAGCTGCTGCTGCCCTGGTAGAATTATCCATCTGAGCCACTCCTCCTACCTCCTAAACCCCAAGGCTCTGCCACTGGCAGCCTTTCCTAGCTCAGTAACACATCTTCCTAACAGAGGCCAGAGTACTACTCTCTCTAAACACCACCTTTGCTTCAGATGCTGTGGAAGATCATATTTTCCAAAGGTGGTAGCAGCAATACCTCCCATTCCACGTACTCTTCCCCGAGATGATCTTGCCACCCTCCAGTCAAGAGGCAAAGTTGATGTCCCCCTCCCCCTTGAAACTGGGCAGACTCACGACTGCCTTGACATAAACTATGGTGGAAGTGACACTATGTGACTTCGAGGCTAGGTCCTAAAAGGAAGAGTTTCTGCTGTGTGTCTACTGAGACCGCTGGGGCTCTGAGCTGCAACCATGAACGCAGTCTGATTACCACGGGCCACCCTCCTGTGAGGAAGCCCAGGCCATCAGAAGAGGCCATGTGTAGACCCTGAGATTGGCAGCTCCAGCTTAGGTGGCCCATGACAACGAGCATCAACCTCCAGACATTGGAGGAAGACAACAGATGTGTCTAGCCCCCAGCTGTTGAGTTGCCCCCTCCAGCACACACTCTAAACACCATGGAGCAGGGGTAAAGCCATCCCTTGATGCCAACAAAGGAGTTGTTAATGCCACTAAGGTTCAGAGTAGTTTGTTAAAGAGTAATAGTAACTGAAACAGATGTAGATTCTCAAATCCCATAGCAGGAAGCAATCCCATTGCTGGGTATTTATCCAAAGGAAAATAAATCAGTATCTCAAAGGGATACCTGCACTCACATGTTTATCACAGCACTATTCACAATAGCCAAGTTATGGAATCAACTTACGCGTCCATCAGTGGACAAATGGATAAAGAAAATGTGGCATGTATACGCAATGGAATACCATTCAGCTGTAA
This sequence comes from Mandrillus leucophaeus, assembly GCF_000951045.1. Classification (NCBI taxonomy): domain Eukaryota; kingdom Metazoa; phylum Chordata; class Mammalia; order Primates; family Cercopithecidae; genus Mandrillus; species Mandrillus leucophaeus. The sequence goes on from NW_012103699.1 coordinate 1,551,469, forward strand.
AAAGGAACAAAATCATGTCATTTGCAGCAACATGGATGGAACCGGAGGTCATTCTGTTAACTGAAATAATCCAGGCACAGAAAGAGAAATACTGCATGTTCCCACTCATGCAGGAGCTAAAAATACTTGATCTCAAGGACATAGAGAACAGAATGATAGTACCAGAGACTGGGGAAGGTAGGTGGTGGTAGAGGGTAGGAGTGAAGAGAAGTTGGTTAATGGGGACAAACATACAGTTAGATAGAAGAAAAAAGTACTAAGAAAAAAGACTGGGGTGACTATGCTTAGCAAACAATATTTTGTATATTTCAAAGTAATGAGAAAAGAGGACATGAAATGATATCAATGCATAAAAATGACAAATACTCAAAGTGATGGATACCCCCAATACTGACTTGATCATTATATAGTCTATGCATGTAAAAAACACATTTACACATAACACATATTTTATATAGATAAAAAGTTAGCAGGACTTTTAAGACTCTAAATGCACAAATCCTCTAAATTCTTCTCTTCCAGGACTCAGTGAGTTTTAGGAGCTTTTGAAATTCTAGCCAGTATAAATGTGGAACTGAAACTTCCTGAAGATGGGTTTTTACTCTCAGTTCAATCGGATGGCATAATGGAACGTCCCCTGTGCTAGTCTACTAATTTCAGACCTGACTAATTTCCAAAAAAAAAAAAAAGTCTGATAATCACGCACTTCTTTTTCTAAAACTTACTTTGTCATTCAAGGGCTCTTTCAGAATAGGATTAGTTTATCGTTTGGGATGATAGAGCAACAGCTTATTATAAGGACAGAGGGAAATGATTCCTGCATTGCTCCTTGGAGATTGCCTGCCAAGAGCTGATCTTTTCAAGTCTACTCTGATTGTGAACACAAGATTGGCAATACCACCATTGTTCATGCATAATTTCTTCCTTCCCCCCACCCCTTTCTACCAGCACCCCCCCAGGCACTGTGCAAGGTGCTGGGATATGCAGGTGAGCAAGACAGACCTGATCCCTCTCCTTGTGGTGTTCAAAGATTGACATTTTCTGTCCAGATACTCTTTAAAATATTTTTTGTTATATTCAGAATAAAAATAAAGCCACATGGAAGCTTTTGGCCAGTGAGGATATGTAAGTATGCATGGTGGAGGATGTAGGCTCTCATACTGACTCCAACTCTGAGCTTGTGGGGAGAGATGGAGACTGTAATGAGTGTCACGCTAGCTGTTATGTCCAACTCTTCAGTTCAGAGGGTTGGCACACAGAAGTTGAGTTTTGATTCATGGTATTGGTTGACAGGTGTCATTTAACCCCTTGGTGATCCTTCTCCTGCCTTGCAGCTATGCCATCCCTTGAAGCTTGGGGATTCTGTCATGTGGCCAGTGGAATGGGGAAGTGGAGGAAAATGCCCATTTGCTTCTTATCTGTCTTGGTTGACTCCTAGCCCTTTGGAGGGAAGTCCCTTAGCCCAAGTTAGATGCCAGGGAAGGCTGGGAGATGTAGTAGTCTCTGGCTGCACAGTCCTCCCTGCAGCAACCCTTTACTGTAGCAGGAGGAGCAGGGATCTTGGCTTCAGAGTTACCCATCTCTGTCTCAGAATGATGTGTCTTTGCAAAGTCAAACAGGACACTAGTGGCTTGCTTAGGACTCCTGAGAGCCGGGGGCTTGGTCAGGAAACCTAGAAGGTGCTAACTTTCCTCTTTAGGAAAGATCTATTACACACTTCTTACATCCCCTAAAAGGATTCTGCAAAATGCATGTTTACATGTGTCCCTCAATACACTTCGTGAATTCCCTCCACTTGTTACATGGGAGAAAACATCTTATCCAAGAGACAAAGGCACTTCATAAGCTGGACATAAATACACGAACTTTCATCCAACTTTAATAAAACAAAACACGTTATTATTTTTTTTTTGAGGTTGAGTCTCATTCTGTCACCCAGGCTGGAGTGCAGTGGAGAGATCTCTGCAACCTCTGTCTCCTGGGTTCAAGCGATTATCACGCCTCAACCTCCCGAGTAGCTGGGATTACAGGTGTGTACCACCACACCCAGCTGATTTTTTTGTGTATTTAGTAGAGACAGGGTTTCACCACGTTGGCCAGGCTGGTCTGAAACTTCTGACCTCAAATGATCTGCCCACCTTGGCCTCTCAAAGTGCTGGGATTACAGGCGTGAGCTACTGTGCCCGGCCAAAACAAACAGTTTAAAAATAACCAATAAGCATTTGGAAGACCCATCCCCCATCTCCACTAATTCATAGTAAAATACTGACAAGCTTGTCTCCATTTTGTTGGTGGAAGACTTAAAGTCTTTCTTTGAAAAAGTTCTCTTCTGTTTTTCCCTCAGAGAAACATGTAGCAAAATAATGCTATCTAGTGTCTAATGATGTGTTTCTGCAACAAGGGAGCTTTAGTATCCAGTGCTTTTAATTTATTTTGTTATAAATTAATAATGTATATACGATTGAGAGTAACTCATTAAATGTAAGTGTCATAAAATAAGGCACCTAGGTAAGAAAAGCGTGAAATGATTCTGATGCACTCCTGAATGTTACATTAAGTACATAAATCATCTTTGTTTTCTCTCTGCTCAACATAGAATCCAGCAGAGGAGGTGAACGTAATTAGTACAGTTGTATTTTAAATGATCCAGGAAGCATATGAATAGAACTTGCCCCAATATCAGAAAAGGGAGATTACTCTGGCCAACTGGATTTTTTGTCTTTTTTAACAAACTCAGCTAGACAGTTTGAGGCGTGGTCACAAAAACCAATATGCACTTTAAATAATTAAGAGCTTTCCCAGAACAAGTTCACCAGCTGGAGGACACAGCGAACGCACTCACAGCTGGAACCTCTCTTTGAACGGGATGACCCAGGCTGGAAAATGCATCAGAGGAAGTTTCCTAGGGACCCTCCTGTGGAACCCCCTTCTCTTTTAGGACCAGATCTGCAGCGGGCTGGGGAGTGGGTGGAGGGGACGCCTGGCCCAAGATGGGATAGGCATGTGGCCCTATCTGTTCTGGCTCATGCTTGAAGTAGACACAGCCGCATTCTGGGGAAGTAGAGGCTGATTCTATGGAGCACTTAGCACAGACACTGGCTATCCAAAAGCATGTGCTTTGATTTTGGTTTAAAAATCCGGCATAGCAATTTCCAGTGATTCCTGTTCCCACTGGCTCCTGGATCATTAGCCAAGAAAAGCTTATGTGGAATGTGATATCACAAAATAACATGGGAGAGAATGCAAGTGCCAAAAAGTCTTTACCTTATGGCTCAATTAGAAATGGATTATTACTCAAAGAAATACGGCATGTGCAGAAAGGCCAGCAAGGAAGAGATGGACAATGAACAACAATAACCACCACTCAAGTAATCGTTGACCAGCAGCAGGAGTAGCAGTGACCACTGTTACTGCAGCACTGACCCAGGGCCGTGTTCCAGGTGAGCTGATTTGTACCCCAAACCTTGAAGCCCACTGTGTAAACAGGCATTATTGGCTCCATTTTTTTTTTCTTTTTTGAGACGGAGTGTCACTCTTGTTGCCCAGGCTGGAGTGCAGTGATGCAATCTCAGCTCCCTGCAACCTCCGCCTTCTGGGTTCAAGCAATTCTCCTCCCTCAGCCTCCCAAGTAGCTGGGATTACAGGCATGTGCTACCATGCCCAGCTAATTTTGTATTTTTAGTAGAAATGGGGTTTTGCCATGTTGGTCAGGCTGGTCTTGAACTCCTGACCTCAGGTGATCCACCCACCTCTGCCTCCCAAAGTGCTGGGATTACAGACGTGAGCCACCGCGCCCATCCTGGATCCATTTTTAAATATGAGAAAACGGAGGCTGCAGGAGCCGTTACAAATAACTTACCCAAAGTCATGTGAGGTGTAAACAGTGGATCTGAGAACTGGAACAAGCCTGACTCAAAGCTCGGGTCCCTTCCCTCAACACGTGGTCTCATTCCTTTCCATATCCCTGGGGCCTCCTGTGGGTACAACACTAGTAGGTACTCCTGTGCCGCATGGGGCAGGAAGGTGGGCTAGTTATTTGGGAAGCCAGTATAATGTCTGTTTCTATGAAGGGCAGGGTGGTCATTCCAATTTAGCTAGGATTTGTATACAATAAAGGCAAAAGGGGTGCCAGTGGAAAAGAAAAGAAAGAGAAGAAACACATCTGCTTTAGCTTCTGCATGGCACTAGCATGTTTTCTCTTTTTTGCTTTTAAGCTTTTGAAAAATAAAAAGCGTCAAGAGCTTGACAGGACATTGCTTTCTAGACAAATGGATCACCTCACATTTCCATCTGGCTTCCAGCTCATACCCTGGAACGTCATGACAATGATAAGTTCCACTTCAGTTCTCTGCCTCTCCTGTCAGGACTTGTCTTAAAGTTCATCTCTGCCAAGAAAGGCTCCTTCCTCCTGCAACAGCCTAAAATAATGACAGGGCACAATGCTGTCCTTCTTGCTGTGGGCTCCAAATCATCTACCTAGTTAATCTGAACTGAATCTTTATAAGGAGGAAGACTCAGTTACCTGGGGTTCTACTATGTTATCATCATCATCATTATTATTTTATGACCTCATCATCATCATCATCATTTTAGGACCTCCTCCTTGTCTATACACACACACACACACACACACACA
>NW_012103699.1:1556579-1616236 GCF_000951045.1 Mandrillus leucophaeus
TGAATGAGTTTTGGCATCCACATTAGGACTCAACCAAAGATGGATAGGAAATCCCTGGACCAAGAACAGTTTGGAACTTTATACACACTACCATGTTTAATTTTGTTCATTTCAAACACATGGTCTACACAGGAGCTGTGGGAGCCCACGGGAGGGGCACTCAATCCCACAGTAACCTTTGGAAGTGGGAATTAAAGTCTCCATGCTTTTTCGGGTATGAGCTGAGACTAAGAGCTTTCAGTTGACTTATCTATGACCATATTGCCAAATAAAGGAAGAGCTGAGTTTCCTGCCCAAACTGTCTAATGGCAAGCATGTGTTCTTATCATCTATCACAATATTGCAACATGGGCTAGTAGCACTCCTACCCCTGTTGCTCTATCCTGCCCAGGCACTGCCTCCAGGTTCCTTCCTATGAGGAGAGATAGTGTTGACCCACTTCTTTCCTGGTAGTATTTCTGGAGAGGTCTGAGGCTGCAGAGAACAGCGCTCTCCTGCCCTTTCTCTGAGCATCTCTGGATTCATTGATAACATGAATGAGTTGGATCAGAGAATCCTCAAAGTCATTTTTTGGATCTTTCCAGGTCTCTGTGCAGATGATCTTTTGCTAAATGTGGTGAGACTTTTAAGTTTCAATGTGCCTTTCGGCTGGCTCACTAGTCTTGACTCAATGATGAGAAATCACCTGGAAAGTAAGAAATGACTCCACATTTCTTACATTGGGATGGGGTGGTGCCTGAGCATACTGGTTACATCCTGCAAATCTGTACACACTTGTGACTTTTGTTTGTCACCTACATGGGCCCTCCTCCTCATCTGACCAGCACAAAGATTAACTGCTCCTCGAAATCCTCTGGGAGACCATCCTTCATTGCTTCCCACCTTCGATTTCACTGTCACACTGATCTCGCAAATATTCACAGGGACCATGGCACTTAATGCTAAAAATGTTACTAAATCCCTTGTTGATAATTCCAGCCTGAGGTAACATGACCCCACAAGAGTCATAATTACACTCATATGGCAGTTATTTAAATGGCTGTTATTCTTCAAACCCACACCTTAAACACAAACATGAGCATTGGAACTGACCTTTCAAAGAATTTCAGTGAAATTGAAACAACATTGCTATAGCTGAACAAGACAAGCTCTGGAATTATAAGGTTTTAAGACAGATAACCTTCTTAAACTGCTAAACTTCAAGGCCATATCCTTGATATCTGTTCAAAAATGAATAGCAATCTCAGATAATTGGGATGTGGGATGGCTGAAGTATAGAAAAAAAGGAGATCAAGAGGTAATGAAAATGTTCTGCTTGCCTCAGTGAAAGCCTAAAAATCACTTGTAGAAAGAATATTCTGAACTTGACTGTAGGGGTGTTTGGCTGTCATTGAATTTCACTGGGATGAAGTCGGCATCTGTTAACTGAGATGTGGTGGTGGGGTGGGCGAGATGCCAGAGGAAAAATAAATGAGCTAATCTATGAATAACACAATGATAGGATGAAAGCGAAGACTCTATAGAGTGGTGGGACCTGGTGTAAACTCAGGAGGGTGATGTCACAATCTGGGGCATGTGGACAATGTTCTGTTTCATTTCACCACTGATGTATTCTTGAATATGGCAAGTGTTGTCTTAAAACAGGCAGAGACAACCCAAACCTATTTAGCTTCCCCCATCTCATTTCTTCCTTTGCTGACACCGGTGCCCATTATGACTTCTCATTTAGGCTTGGAGCATTGATTACATGATTTCCTGTGGCTGTACTAGACATCTGCTACTCAGCTGGCTATGTGTGTGTGTGTGTGCGTGTGTGTGTGTGTGTGTGCGTGAGAGAGAGAGAGAGACAGAGTGCATGGGGCATGGTATTTTGCCTTAGGCTAGCCAAATCTGGCTATACATGAGGATGTGTATGCATAATTGCCATTATTCACCACCACACTCAAGCCATGGGCCAAATTACAAACTGCAGTCTTCCAATATTTTGTCAATTTTTTCTAAACCAGTTACAAAAATAAACAAACAAACAACAAAAACATCAACTGTAAGAGTTCTGAATATAGCTCATCACTTTCTGGGTGGATAATTCTTAGAAATCAGACAGGAAAGGCTGGGTGCAGTGGCTCATGCCTGTAATCCCAGCACTTTGGGAAGCCAAGGCGAGTGGATCGCTTGAGAACAGGAGTAGGAGATTAGCCTGGGCAACATGGCGAAACCTCACCTTTACAAAAACTATTTAATACAACAACAACAACAATGAAGAAATCAGACAAGAAATGAGACTGCTATAAGGTAGGAGGAAGGGTGAAGGTAAAGGAAATTTCCACTTGATCTCATCACTGCTGTATCCTCTGAGACAGAGAAGGTGCTGGGAAGATTTTGTGGAATGAACGAAGTACTATCTCTCTCCTAGGATGAGGGGCCCTGTCACCTTGTTTCCAAAAGGGCCTTATGCTATAAAGAACAACTGTTGATCCTGGAACAACAGGCTGGAATGTGCCTGGGGCTCAGGGTAAGAAACACATCAGCTTTCTGAAATGTGAGGCCTGACAGCAGGAAGGCAAGGAGATGCTGAGCTTCGCTAAACGGGGCTCCCTTGGCAATGCCTTAGCATTTACCATCGTGCCTGAAAAACTGTACGTATATTTCCTGGAAAGAAGATATTCCCCATGTTTTCAGAACACTTGAGTTTGGCGAAAGTGACAATTAGAATGCTTTTTATTAACAGAAGAGTGTGATGTAAGTCTCAAAAAGTTGACAGTTCAAACAAGTTTCGTAGTACTTCAGGATTCACACTCAAAATTCTTGCTACTGCTCAGGAACTAGGCATCCTGTCCCCCAACAAACAAACACCTGACAGTCATTCCACCTCTTATGTGAATTGGGACCATATGCTGCAGCCAGTTACATAATTAGTACCATGGATCCTACTTTTGAAAGCAGCTGATTATACCAGAAACTTCTGGAGGCTCCACTTGCCTGGCAAATACAGCCCCAACTCCTTGATTGGGCACCCCAAGTCCTTCCCAATGGACCTTCAGCTGAATTTGGAGTCCCAAGATCTACTGTGCCCTTGTCCCTCACACCCAAGCTACAGCCAAGACAGTCTGCCCTCAGCTCTTGCCCTACTTCCTCCTTACATTTTATTTTATTTATTTTTTTTAATAGGAGACTGTCTCCCACTCAGTTATGAGTTCCTTAGGGTCAAGAACAACAGCTGTCATTCACGTCTGTCCATGTGCCCACATAGATATCAAGGAAGTATTTGTTGACCTGGATTGACCTCCAGCCTTGTCCTTCATTCCATTTTCTACAGAGTGGCAGCAGCTGCATTTTGAAAGATCCAATCTGATCACTGCTTCCATGACTCCTGCTGATATTCACACCGGAAGTGAAACTCCTCAGCATAGCGTAGGAGGCTCGCCAGTATCTGCTCCACCTAACTGCCGAGTCTTCTCTCTCACCTTACCCCACTTACATCCTACATCCTGGGAAAAGCTCTGTGTTCTGTGTCCAGCTTGTGTCCTTTATGCAGGCTACTGTCTGCTTAGAATATTCTTGACCTTCTCCTTCAGCACCTAGAGAACCATCTGCTTGTCCTTAAATAAATTGTTTCTGGCTAACTTATTCATTTTATTATTATTTTTTTTGGACACAGGGTCTCACACTGTTACCCAGGCTGGAGCGCAGTGGCCTGATCACTGCTTATTGCAGCCTCAACCTCCCAAGGCTCAGGTGATCCTCCTGCCTAGTTCCCTGAGTAGCTGGGACTACAGGTGCACCATCACGCCTGGCTAATTTTTGTATTTTTAGTAGAGACGGTTTTGCCATGTTGCCAAGGCTGGTCTTGAACTCCCGGGCTCAATCAATCTGCCCGCCTCAGCCCCCCAAAGTGCTGGGATTACAGACATTAGCCACAGCGCCAGGCCCTACCTAACTTCTTCTAAGAAACTTTTGTACCCTGCCCCAGGACACATGTATCTGGGCCTTCCCCCACTCTCAGCTACCTTGCATGCACCCCCACCCTGTTTGGCTATCTGACTCCCTTTCAGGTTTTGGGCTCCTGGAGGACAGAGTCCATTTATCTTGTAGTTCTAGTGCATTGCCTAGAGAAGATGCACAGTAACTATTTTCAGAACAAAGCTCCAGATTGCAACTGCTCCACTCTGCTCTTTAGATTTTAAACGGCCAATGAATGTTACAGCTGCAAGACCCGATATGGTTCCTGCGTAAGTCTGGGTGGCAAGGTACACACACCCGGCCCTTGCAGGGTTTAAGATGAAAGGCATCTAAACTGCCCTTTTCCCTTTCTGGGCTCTACTGTTGCTCAGATATCTGAAGCAGAATCAATTGGCTGGCTTACAGAAAGCCTGGAACTACAAAAGGCAGAGAAAAACATCTGTCACCACTGCACCGTTCACTTTTTTTGGCAGCCGCGTGATAGCAGAAGGTCTCAGCACTTGCTTTTGAAAACAGGTCATTACTGCTGCAAATTCCTGGAAGACCTTTGAACAAGAATGAAAATGCCCCAGATCTGCTCCAGCTCTGCCGACCTCTCAGATCTGAAAAGCTGCATTCCTGTTCCAGGGTCAGAGGGGCCAGGAGGCTGTGTGTCATCACACCTGTGCTCAACAGTCTCTCCCAAACACAGACCCCATACAGCCACCTCCCTGTGCCTCCCCCAGATGCTAGGTGGTCCAGGAGACTGTGGTTCCCAAGCAGCCGCAAGCGTCTCATGACTGAAGCCCTCTCTGAGTTCTGGGCACTATTGCTTCCTCAGAACATCCCTGAGGCCAGCTTCAGTGAGAAACAGGGAAGATAAGGGTTGGGCTGCCTATCACATTGGAGAAGGAAGCAGCTCATTGTACACCTGGATGGTTGAGTGCTTGCTGGGAAGACTATAAGGCAGGGGCTGAAAACCCATATGAGGTTTGCCCATTCACTATCCTGACAGCAGTATCTGGTCATGAGAAGCCCTGATCAGTGATCAGTGTTCTTTTATGCCCTGTGAAGCCACTAGGGCCACAAGTTGATTTCTTCAGGACTGACACTTGCATGCAGCGTAAGGGTTGACACTCTTGTAGTTTAAATTGGCCACCATGAGGTAGCCAATGAACAAAGCACGGGCAACAGCCTTCAGTATAACCCGCAGAGGCTATCACAACACAGTACTGGTTCCTCGCATTTACACAACATGTTACAGTTTATAGGGCGCTTTCATGTACAGCGTGTCATTTGATCACACAGCAGTCTTTTGTGCAAGACAGTGCATATATCATCACCTCCCATTTACAAATGGGCATCTGAGGCTCTGAGAGCTTTGAGGACTTGACCACGGAGCCTCCTGTCATGAGTGGCAGAAGACCAGGGCTCGAAGAGGACCAGAGCTCAAACATCCTCTGGGGCCCAGTGGATTCACTCATCAGTTCTACATGGTGAGGTGAGTCCTAGTTCTAACATTTGGTAAAATCAGCAGCATTTAAAAAAAATCTGTAGCTGGGACTCAACAACTCCAGGGCATTTACAGTTAAAGTGCAGCCCGTGGGCCAGCAGCACTAGGATTCCCTGGAAGTTCCTAAGAAAAGTGGAATCTCAGATCCACCCAGACCTACTGAATCAGAGTCTGCCTTCAACAAGACCCCAGGGAGCCTCACAGGGCGTTGCAGTTTGCGGAGCTCTGTGCTGGGGAACACATGCCTTCCTCGCTCCGCTCTGAATTCACCCTGGGGAAACAGCTCAGTTGGGGAGGGTTTAGAGAAAAGAAGCTTCCATCTGATTGCCTCCTGATAACTGCAAGAGAAGCTGCTGTATCTGTCCAGCTCCCCTCTCGGTGGAACAGGTCTCTGTTCATCTCCTTTTCTTCCCAGCTCCCTGCTGAACACCTTTAGCCAACAGACTCATCTCAGACAACTCAAAATCTCTCTGGCAATAATTCTGATAAAAGCATGAAGATGAAAGATGTGATTTCAGTCTTCCTTGATCTCTGAGAATCCTAAAGTCTGTTTAAAGTACTCCCAATATGAGCTGTGACAGAGTTGTGATTTCCTAAGGAAGGTCTGCAAGGTTAAAATGTTTCTCTCCTTTTGAGGAAGGAGCTCTCTTCACCCCTCCAATGGTGTATATGGCTTGATTGACACGCTTAATAATTGGCTGGTAAATTAGCAGCTCTGCCTAGCCACAGGGCTAACACAGCTTACAATCAGAAACAAACAAACAAAAACCAAAAACCAAAACAAAAAAACAACTTTTTTAAAGAGCTGGAGCAGAATGTGAAGAGAGAACTTGGGAAAGGTTTTAACAAGTTTCACTAATAAAGTTGGGGTTATCCTCCCTCTTTTACATTGTTCGCCAGTTAACAGGGCAGTCACCAGATTGTTTTAATGGTTCTTTTTGAGCACTTTTTATGGGAAGACAATAGGTTGAAACCAAGGTGCTGATGTTTTTCTATGTATAACTAATCTTCAATGACCTTTCATTTTTTCCTACTTTGACCACATAAGCACCACTGATCTTGATTCCTTCTGTGTGGTTTTCAGTACAATAGTTTAATGGTGCCAGGCCTACCCTAAGTGGCTGGCGGTGACAGTCTTCTCCCCAGGTAAGTGGTAGCCATGGAGTGCATTTGGGACAACAGCCAGTGTTACCACTTGTGGGGGCCTCTTTCAGCCTGTATGGTTGAAGGTAGCAGGAAAGAAGCATTTCATCTTCCCTCCCAAAAATTCTTGATCAAGAAAGTGCATATAAGCTCACTTTTAGCATTTCACTAGAGGCAGTAGCATAGCATCCTAATCAGTTTTAATGAAAGGCAAATGCCTAATTACAAATTAAATACACGTAGGGATACTTAACTGTTAAATACATCATTTACTAAATATTAGCTTTTCTCTGGGACTATTTTACTCTTGCCTTTGGGACAATCTTGGGCCCTAATGATTTGTTTCCTTCTGTTTTTGGCTTCTATTCAGAAGAGGGTGCATTAAGTGCCTCTTTAGCAATTTCTGGCTGGTCCATGAGCCACTGGGTTAGGTCAACCCTGAGGATCAGAATTCTTTGCACCAAAGCCGTTTCACTAAGGGGACCTGTGAGACTGGCCATGTGATTCTAGTCAAGTTCCATCAGAGCCCCCTCCTCCAGAATTCATGCTGTGATTTATAAGTAGGTCTTTTAAAGGAGCCAGGCCAAATTCCCTCTGAACATTAAAAAAGTATCACACCATACTTCCAGCTACACGTTTACAGGGACAAAATGGTAGATTCCCAGAAAGAAATTCTGGTCCAGGTGTAGACCTCCATTTCCAAACCTCTTTGTTCCTTGGACCCAGTGATGTTTTTAGTTATCTTGTATCTTCTAAGGGGAACTTTAGGACATAGCAATCTTACGGGGGTATGTGTTTGGCAGAGTGGGGTGTGGTGGGGAAGAAGGCAGTGGTGAAGGAATGAAGACTCTTAAATGCTCAATTTCTCCTCACCTCTGGCAGGGCCTGCTGTGTCACCTTGGCCAGCATTCATTTCTGTGTTTTTTTGTTTTTTTTGACTAGGCCTGATTTAGGACAGCCCTTGACATGGCCCACAGAAGGCCTCCACTTTGGGGAAACACCAGATGCTCTTATAGGCACAGATGAGCGCCATGGGTCAACACCGACAATGTGACTCCCGGGGAGGGCTGCATGAGCCCTCCTGCATACTGAGGTAGAGGTTGAGGTCAGGGTTGCTGGCCTCTTTTTGAAAGGGACGTCATTCCAATGGACTCCATTTGAGAAAATAGAGTCAACAAAGTCCAGACACTGCTTTGGTTTTTACCATCACACTGGGAGATATTCAGACCCATGCAATTACATACCCGAAGCAGGGCATGTCTTGGGATCAGAAAGAGGATGAGTAAGGAAGTCTCTGCAGCATCTCCGTGAGGAAAGTTAGCTACAGGAAGCGTCCGAGCGACCTGGCCCCATGGCCTTACGGTCCTCACCCCAGCTTGCTGAGGGATGAACTGCGCTACACAGTTCTCCCATTTCTAAGCTTTCTGGGAACCTACTACTTGCTGTCTCTGGAAGACACCGCTGCCTGCTTTTATATAAAGGGGGTCCCAGGGCTGAGGGGCAGGAGGCAGAGAGGCAGAGGAAGGAGGCATTCACTACCCAGGGTAGAGAGAATTCGGCTCCCCACCCCTCTCAGAGAGCAGGTGCATTCACTGCGACATCTCTCCACGGGCTCCCACTGGCTCATCCCAGCGCCTGCCCAGGGGCAGCTCTGCAGAGTCAGCGCTGGATGGAGCAGCCCCGGGTCAGGAGGCCTCCTCATGCAGGACGCGCTTACCTGTATCTCTGCTTCACAGACTGCTTCTCTGTGGACTTGCAGACGTGCCCCACGTAGTACAACGGGAAGAATAAAAAGTTCCAGTTGGTGGCAAACCACGTGAGGGTGAAGGGCGCGTCGAACTTCCTGAAGGTCAGCTTGGCGAGCTGCGTGGAGCCCGCCCACGAGGAGCACACGCACAGCACGACCGCCACGCCCCAGAAGATCTTCTTGAGCTGCGCCCGGGAGCACGTCCAGCAGCGGCGGCTCGCTCTCCCGCCGGTCTCCACTCCGGCCGGCGCCTGGGCCTCCGCCGGGCCCGGGGAGTCCCGGGGGCGCTCCTCCCCTGGGGAAGAGAAGGGCGTGGTTAGCAGGGCCTGCAGACCTTCACCCCTGCACTTAGCAGGGCGCTGCCCTGCAGCCATTGTGACCGCCAGCTACCTGGGGGCCGCGGGAGATAGCGGGCGCAGGGGCGGCTGTGTGACACCAAGCTGCAATAGAAAACGTTTACACAGGTTTTCCTATTCTCCAGAACCTCCACTCTCCAAGTGTGGTCCGTGGGCCGGGCAGCGTCAGCACCCTCCCCAGTCCGTCCCCGGAACTTGTTGGAAATGCAGAATTTCAGGGCTCACCCCAGGCCCCCAGATCAGAACCTGCATTCCTCAGGTGATCTGCATGCTTTGGGAAACACTTCTCCAGAACACACAGAGCGGCTGAAATACCTCCACTCTCAGTTATGGCAGTTGAAGAGTACTCACGTGCTCCTGGGTGCGGGGCGGTACCGGGGGCTGGAGATTCCTACAGGGCGAGGTCTTGACCTCTAAAAGATCCCAGTACCTTGACAGAGGTGGCCTGTTACTTAAAGGCACAGTTGGCCGAGACTCTCTCCTCTTATTTTGTATGTACGGCAAAAATAGAGTTCGCCACTCTTACTTTTCTATCTGCTTTAACTGGCTTCCTGCTGATAGCCTCCAGTCCCACTTCGAAGCTTTACTTAAAAACCACAACCTCTGGCAGCTGGTGTGTGAAAGGCCACAGACACTCCATTCTAGAGCTATGTGATTTCTGGAAAGCAGGCTGCAGCCCAAAGTTTGGCTCTGCCGCAGTGTTGCTTCCGCAGACCAGAAGAAGGTGAAAAGGCGTTATTTTCCACTGTTTGCTTTTTCATTCACGATTGTGTGCGTGTCAGTCAGCTGGAAATTTAAACAAAGCTGTAGCCTGTGTCGGGTGTAACTACGGATGGATGCAAATTTCCAGAAGGCAGTGTACCTGCCTTTTATAATGATGTTGTGCCTGGCACCGAGCTGAATGGAGGCACACTAGTGCTAAGAGGCCATTTTCACTCTAGGGGAGGAAAAGAGTGCTGAATATATTGGGGTCAAATGTGCTTTCTCTACATTGTTTAAACTTAATTAAAATAATTTTAATAACAAACTGAGTTTTGTATATCATACTTTCTGAAGCATTATGAGTCTATGAGGCAAAATTGTGATTAAATGTAACCTAGTTTTCAGGTGTTTAATATCGTTAAGCACCAGCTGTGCTGTATCTGTTTCAGCCAAAGATAAACCGAAGCATTACATGGCTAGTCAGAGATAATGTACTTTATTGGGTCAAATTCTGTTTCGCACTGTCCCTATTGTGCTTCATTACTTGCTTTATGAATAACCTCCGTCCTTCTCTTACTTTTCATGTGCTCACATATCCAAGTTGGAAAGTCCCTGGAAAACCAAATGTCTTGCCACCCTCTGAGCTTCTGACAAGCTGTCTGTTCCTGCATGGGCTGCAGGGCAGAAAGATGTGGAGGACAAAAAGGAAGATTGATTGCCAGCCTTTTTGGGGATCTGTGTGCTTATGCCCTCCTACCAGGATCTCTTGATGTTCCTCACGGTGAATTCCCACAACTTAATGCAATTGCAGTTTCAGACAGAAGCATGCACATTTCAATTTACACACGGATTACCTGTCATTTTGAATTAGCATCTGCAGCTGTTCATTATCGGGATAATTTGCAAGGTGTGTTGGAGGTTAGAGGGGTTTGTCACTATTAGCATCACTGTCAAAAACTCATCCTGAAAAGATGATTGTAGAGATGAAAAAAAAGTTCACAAAAATAAAATGCAGTTTCACGGTAATAACTTCCAGTGAAAGAATGAACTCCAAAAGAGGCTGAATAAATTCAGCTCACAGCATGTTTCTTCATTGAATGTTTTCATTATAGCAAATTAAGCTTTAAAACGTAGCAAACTAGGCAGTGAGGCTGCATGGCTTTTACAATGAAGGAGAAAATCATCAAATCATGTAATTTGGTATTGCTACACTGTTTCTATGGATTTGGATTAAAGAAGTTGTTCTCTAACTTTGTAACCTCTGGATCCTCAAAACAAAGGAATACGAACAAAATACAAACAAAATTAAGACACTTAGAACTAAACTCACTACTCTGTTATTTGAAAATAACCACATTATAAATAGAACAACGTTTTACAAAATGTAATGCAGTTAACAGGCGTTATAAGGAAAAAAGATTCCACGCTTGGATAGATTTGGAAAACACCAAGTAGAACAGACAGATTCCTTTGCTGTAGGAATATTCAGGGCCAATGGATATTGTGAATTTCCAGGAGGCTGCTTCCCATATTATTTAAATTGTAACACCTGTGGTAGGGACTACTGTACTCTGGAATACACTTTGGGAAACACTGGAATATACCCATTAAGAATAATAGACAACCAAACCCAATTCATTGCAAACCTCCCACTTCACTATACTGCGTCTTTTATAATAATAATCACTTATCAGTTTCATTACCTCATTCTTCATACTGCTAAACACGTCGTACCTCATATAAATAAAAAGTATTTTTTATACATACATCACAAAATTGCTAAATAGTAAAAAGAAAAAGCAATTTTTAATGATGTTAGCACCCAGAGATACCACAATTGACATTTGCTGCCGCGTTTTCCCAGTCTTTTGTGTCTGTGCAACACACACACACACACACCCCTCTCAGCAGAACTGTGCCCCTAGCACAGATGAACACACAAACCCATTCACACACCCAAACTGAAAAATTGGGATCACACTGTGTTTTTATCTTTCATTTATTTAACCTAACTTAAAATGAACAGCATGCACTTTTTACATCTCACAGGCCTATGTACAGTGCAATGCATCCTCAGAGCCTTTCAATCAGACAGGAAATTGCTGTGAAACATGTGCCCTGTGCCAAGAGCTTTGGGTGGTCTATAAATAAGCGTAAAGCATGATTACCATTCTTCAGGAATGGACTGTCTATGTCAGAGTGACGAAAGATCCATGAAGGAATTACAGAACAATTACGTGTAAAATAGAGATTCGGACTATATAACAGGAATTCTGCAGAGTGTGGTCAGTGTGCATTGGGATAATAGTGAAAAGAATTAGAAGAGGCAGGTGGTTGGCCTGGGCCTTGGAGGATAGAACATAAAAGTAAAAAATAGGAGCAAAATTCAGGGTCAGGAATACCCATGACCTGACCAGGGGCAGTGAGGATGGTGGTGAGAACTGAAACTCACTGCCACCTCGTCACTCTGCAATGCCTCATCTTGCTTTGGTTAGACATGCCACAGGAGAAACTGCCAAGTTTGCTGAAGGACTGGAGCAAACTCAGATGTTGACTGATCCTACTTTATTAGGAAAGTGCAAACCACAACATCCATAACAAAGTAATACAGTTAGTTGAAGAACAAATGTAGAGTGACACAACAATTTTGCTTAGCAGATGCATTTATTTTCTACTATTGGAAGTGCACCCCACACTTCACATCATTTCCAGGGTCATTTTCCATGAACTGGCTTACTGATGCTCTGGCTTACTGATGCTCAAACAGATTTCAGACAGAAGGAGTTACAATGAGGAAGGCTGTATCTCTTTTCAGAAGCCTTTCAAATCTTCTAAGTGTAGGAAATTTCTGTTTAATTCTGCCCCCCACCTCCAAAATTTCAGGTCAAGTGTTGCCTTTGTTTGATTTCACTCCTTTATCACAGTTGAAAGAGGCAGTGCCTCAAGGAAATCAATGCCAAAATTAGCCTCACACTGTTTACTGCCACAGCTCCTGGGACCATGGGTATGCAACTAGAAATACTACTTATGTCACCCTCACCTTCACTCTCCAACACCCCTTCCCCACTAACAATCCCTCTGTTTATGATCATCTTGTGCCTTAAATTCTAATCTTGTACTTTAGCCAGCAGTTCTGGGAGCAATGCAAAGCAGATTATACACTCTAGCCCAATGCTTATGCTGACAGATGCTGTAATTGTGGATTCAAGCATCTCCCTGAAGCTGTGTCACCTCTAAATTCTGTTTATGCTACTTAATTCATCCATAAATGCTGGAGGACAGGTGGGTTCATCCCAGTCCTGTTGCCTGAGTTGCTTCCGTTAAGCACGTGTGTGCGTGTGCGCGCGCGCGAATGCAGGGGGAATGTTCTCATGTGTACTTTATATACTCCATGGCATGGTGAGATGTAACCATGCCTGTGTGTGAGCTTCCATTTTAGCCCTGTCTCAGTGTTCTGAGGGCTGTCAGGCAATTTGTTAAAACTGCATAAACCCCACCACCTGCAAAATCACACTTTTTGCTTGTGACCAAAGAGAGAAAGGATTCATACTCTTTGGTCAAACAGAAGTAGTACCTAGAGGCAACGTCTGCATAGCAGAAGGAAACTCTAGGTCACAATGGGTGAGCTGAAGGTCTAGTGTAGCTACCAACTCATTTGGGTACCAAAGCACACCCTTAGTCCTATGAGCTGTCCACTGCTTAGGCCTGAGAAAATGAAGAATTGGGTGCTTTTTCTTTTTCTTAATGTAAGTCACTTCTACAATGAAAAGTAAGAAAGATTGGAAAGTCATTCATTCTCATCTCGTAAAATGGCCCTTTTGAACTTTCAAGAGATCAATAATGTTTCTTTTATGAGCTTCCCCGAGAATAAGTGGACCCTTGTTGACTCCTTTCTGAAAAAGTCTCCAGGGAGTTTGCCCTTAGAAAGTGCTCAAGTCCTTTCTTTCATTTTTGTTTTTTAATTTTATTTTTATTATACTTTAAGTTCTAGGGTACATGTGCACAACGTGCAGGTTTGTTACATATGTATACATGTGTTATGTTGGTGTGCTGCACCCATTAACTCGTCATTCACATTATCAAGTCCTTTCTTTAGGGTAAGGGACCCAGAGCCGGGATCACAGACCACCAGCTGGCTGGTGTGAACCAAGCCTTTCTAACGCAAAGGAGACAGAATTGCACAGGAAATGGGAGATGATGCCTCGCAACTGACATCTATCTCAGTAAGGCCTATAGAGTTATTTTAGTTGTTTACAGCTTTATTGAGATATAATTCTCATAGTACAAAATTCAGTTAACAACACGACTCAGTAAGTTTTAGCAAATTTGATTTGTGAAACCATTACTATAGCATCGTTTTGGAACATTTCTATCATGCCGAAATGAGTTCTTGTGCCCATTTGAAGTTCTCCCTGTTCCCACCCTCAACCCTAGGCAACCCTGAATGTGTTTTCTGTCTCTATAATAATTTGCATATCCTGAACATTTCATATACATATACAGACTTTCACATCTGACTTCTTTCATTTACCATCACGTCTTTGGGGTTTATCCATGTTGTAGCATGTGTCAGCAGTTCATTCTTTTGATGCCTGAAGAGAATTCCATTGTATGGATATACCAAATTTGGCTTATCCATTCATCTATTGATGGACATCTACATTGCTTCCAGTTTGGGGCTGCTATGAAGAATGCTGCTATGAACATTCACCTATAAGTCTTTGTGTGGATATATATTTATTTATCTTGGGTGGACTAGTTTTTAGGCCACTCATTCAACAAATCTTAATTGACCACCTACTTTGCGGTACAAGGCAGATACAACTTTTCCCTCATAGAGCTTGCTTAGCCCAAGTGGCAGTGCTTCAAGTACCCATATCTTAGAGGATTAAGGGCATCTAATTGCTTCCAAACAGGACACAATTAAGAGCTGCTCTGGAAACTACAGTTCCACCTTCTTCCATCCCTCAACTCCTGCCCCTTTTTCCTAGACTGCATGAAAGACAGGGTCTGATGAAAACTTTCCCATTTATTGATTACTGATGAGTACACCATCCCAGGACCTGGCCAACAAACTAAATAGCTTTTGCAAAATGAGAAGCTTAGAAGAAAGCTTTTGTTTATGGCCATTTGCAAGTGTAACTTATGTTCCAAACAATCCATTTCAGTCTTTGTTTGCCTTTTCTACTCATTAAATACTTGCTCAGTGAATTTATGTGTGACATTATTTTTAGGCAGTGATGTAGAGGAAAGGGGAGGAGACTTGCAGAAAAGGCTTTCACACATATAAGGCCAACTACGTGCCCCGAACATCCCAAAGCAATTCGCACTTCACATGTCCCAACCCACTTGCCCTTGCCAGATCATCCATATGGATTCCTGGATTTTGGGTCAGAAAACACTGCCACCATTCACATGGGGCCGAAGCCCCAGTCATGTTCCTGACTAGCACAGGTTCCAGGGAAAGAACAGAATCTATGGATAATTGAAGTTAGATGTTGACCATAGGTAAAGGAAAAGGAGAGAGAATAGAGAATTAAAGGGGCAAGTGGTGGTTAGACACCCGATACATACACCGCAATCTCTGCCAATAGATGTTATATATCTTTTTATACCCATCACGATGGTGGAGATTAGTAAGATTATTTCCCTTTTGCATATTGGACAGCTGAGGTTCTGAGAGTTAATATCCCAAGGGTACAAATCAGTGAGAGGCTAGGGTACAGTTTTAACTTGGTTCTGTTTGACTCCAGAGCATCAGTGAGAATCGAGAATGTTCTCACTCCTCTCGTTGTCCCCTTTGAAAGCTGACCAAGGTCATGGTGCTGAACACCTCATTGAGAACTGCGTGTCACTAAAGAGGGACTTCAGGTTTGCAGAAGACAGAAACACATTTATAACATGGAAGAGACTGAGTATGTATGGGACTCTGCACTAGGATTTGCTGTTCTGGAAAGAGGGTGTTATGGACTGAGTGATTGTGTTCTTCCCAAATTCATGTGCTGAAGCCCTAACATCCAGTGTGGTTGTGTTTGGAGACAGGGCCTCTAAGAAAGTAGTTAAAATTAAAGAGTCTGGGTGCAGTGGCTCATGCATGTAATCCCAGAGGTTTGGGAGGCCAAGATGGGTGGATCGCTCGAGCCCAGGAGTTCAAGACCACTATTGGCAACACGGCAAAACTCCATCTCTACAAAAAAAAAAATACAAAAAATTAGCTGCGCATGGTGGTGCTTGCCTATCGTCCCAGCTGCTTGGGAGGCTGAGGTGGGAGGATTGCCTGAGCCCAGAAAGTCAAGGCTGCAATGACAAGTGATTATGCCACTGCACTCTAGCCTGGGCATAGGAGTAAGACCCTGTTTCCAAAAACAAACAAACAAAAAACCAAAAAAAGGTTAAATGAGGTCATAAGGATGGAATTCTAATCTGGTAGGATTAGTGTCCTTATAAGAAGAGCCACCAGAGAGTTTGTTTTCTATCTCTCTCTCTCCATACACACATCAAGAGAAGAGGTCATGTGGGGACACAGAAGGCAGCCATCTGCAAACCAAGAAGAGAGCCCTCCCCAGAAATTAAATTTGCCAGCCCCTTGATTTCAGATTTCCAGCCTCCAGCACTGTGAGTAAAAAAATGCCCTTTTTAAAAGCTATCCAGTCTATGATATGTTGTTATGGTGGTGCTAGCTAATACAAGGGGGTTACAGTAGAGAGCGTACTGCGCTTGAGAAGGTGTAAAGCTGGACCAAGAGCCACCACTCTGCAGAATGTGTATGACATGCTACAGATGGCAGAGTATTTATTTTGATAACCTATTAAGAGAAGAAATAACTTTATTGGATTAGAAATATTATATGCTATCTTATATTTGTTTGCCTCATGTGAATTGCTTGAATCTTTGTTGTAAAGTTATTTCTGGAGGCAGTGTGTAGAGTTGGGAGAAAACATGGCAGTTGTGAAGTTGTGTTTAAAAACAAAACTAGTGTTTTGCACTGGGAAATTATTCTTCTTATTAGGATAAAGAATTAGGAGGTGAACAAAAGTTGCTTTTTGGGGATGGAATGGAGTGGTGGAGGCTTCTTTGAGATGCGTCTGATCTACTCTGAAGCAATTTGAGAGCTGGTAAGAGTCAGGTCTTGATCCAGCTCAGTTTTCCCACCCATCATCACCATCTCAGTAATCAGATACCTAAATCGGCATTTCTACCTCACTTCCATTTCCTTAGAGGTCCCTGAATAACTCTCAAAGGGCTGAATAACTTCATGCAGTGGATTTAAGACAGTCCTGGAGTGTACTCAGCTTAAGGTGAATCATGACTCTTGAGAAACTGACAGGGTATGGGTAAGCCTTAAATAATACTGTTTGTGCCTTGGGGGAAGAGTCAATGCCTCCCCTTGGGAGGAAGCAGAGCACTGTGTTTTAATACTTGGTCTGAAAACATCTGAACTTGAGGGCATCAGTTTTAATCTATATGCACTGCTAGTTATGGCTTGTGCAGTCTCCTGGAATTTCACCATTTTCTGTGGCCTGGGCACATGATGCCTCCATAGACACAGCCGGTACTCACAGTTGGTAAACCTGGTGATGTTTTGGTGCTGCTAATGACCTGCACACAAAACCCAGACAAATATGCATACTCCTCTTTGCTGGTGTTTTTCCTCATCGATTGTCAGCATCTCCAGATTCTTTGGCTTCTATGTGTACTGAAATTTGGCTGTTGGAACGCAAAGGATGAACCACAGTTTTATAGGAGGGCAGGTTATAGATAGGACAGTACCTCCAGGCAAAGACACTGCCCACTGCTACAGCCTGAGGGCTCTTGAGGAAGAGGGGCATGCTGGAGCCTTCTCCTGTGGAGTTGCCGGCCCACAAGACTCACCATGGCAGTGCTGGACAGCTATGGGGGGATGGGGGCATCTCTGATCCTCTAGTCAGAAGAGGTGTGGGTTTTGGTGGATGAAGTGTTAGATGAAAATGAGCAGAACAGAGCAAAATTAAAACACCGTTTTCTCAAACATACCTCCAGTTCTCAGCAGAGTCATTGTACATCAACAAGGCAGGACTAAACTTGCTTGGTCAAGGACCAAGGTGGGGTTGGTCTTAAGGTATTAAACATGACCTCTCAGGCTTAATCTACCCAAGGATAGACATTCTGAACCAACAATTGGTGACATGTCTCAGCTCATTCCTGGGCATCGAGGCTTTAACACAGAAACACGGAGACTGGGACCAGCCCCAGGCAAAGCTTGGAAGTTGCACAGCCTCTCTTTGGCATCCTTCTGTACCTCTTTTTATGCCATCTCATCATCTGGGGTTCCGTCTCATGGAGCAAGTTGTACTCATGTAGCTAGTCTTTCCATCCCCTGCTCAAATGCTAAAATCTACTCTCAGAAAGAGCACCTGTTTGCATGCACACATATGCTCACATACATGCACATGCTCGCTTCCTTATTGTTCCTGGTCTCAATTCCTCAAAGCTCTGCTCTCTGACTATAGCTAATGAAGGGTTTTAATCAGATAAACCAATCTCTGCTAACGAGTAAGCAACTTAATAGACTCTTAGAATGTTCCTGCTGAAACAGACAATGCAAGATCTATTATAATCCTCTTTCTTTGTAGCAGGAGAAGCCCAGGTTGCAAGAGGACAGGTGGCATGTCCAATATATTAATTAGCTAATGGAGGAGCAGAAAATGACACTTGAATGTCCCCACACCTCATCCAGTGTTCTTCCCTCCAGTCCCTTCTCCTGAGCTACATGATGTCTTAACCAATGGAAATGTATTATGCGCCAAAAAGGCTTTTAAGAATTAAATCTCTTCTTGGCTGTCCCAATAGGGCTGTTCTGAATCCTTTCCCACCTCTTCAAGTCTTTAAGCCCCATCCATCATTTGCGGCAAACAATGACACTTCCTACGTTACAAAGAAGATCAAAGTCACCAGCACGGCTCCCTTAGCTTCCCCTCTCTGCGTCTTCATGATTCTCTGTGTCTTTGCCCATTAAGCTTTCTCTGCTCCTTTTCAAAGACGATCATTCCCTTTCTCTGTCTTGTGCTTCCTCCCCTGGTATGCTGCCTCCTCTAGGCCACTGGTGCATTAATTTTTGCATCAATTATCTTTCTCTCCGGGCAACCTCAGACCTGCCCTGGAATCAGCCTGGCTCTCTCAAAAGTTATCTCCCTCCCTCTTAAGACAGCATAGCTTCTCAAACCTCCCTCACTGTCAAACACTTCAACCAAGTATCCAGTAATGCCCCCGCCCACCCTTGCAATCTGGCTTGCAGACCAGCACCCACTTAAAACTGTTTCCACAAAATCACCCTCTCTTGGCTGGATCTGACACATCACTCTCTCTCTTTCTTCTCGATTTTCTTCCGGTGGTCTCCATGCCACAGTACTATCTGAGTCCTCTGGTCTGGACAGTCAAACTTCTCTCCCGACTCCCTTATCTCCTAAATGTTCACGGTCACCAGGATTCTGTCTTTGCCCCTTTATTTCCATATCACCTGATTGGTTCCTCAGGCTTCACTGCCTCTTTCTGCCACCTCCCTGCCTGCTACATATCTGTGTTTGCAGGCATTGGCCTCAAACTCAACTTTTCTAAATGTGACTCCCCCATTTCTCCCTCCCAGATGTGTTTCCCCTCCTATCTTCACTGTTACTGCTAATGGCATCTCTATTCCCAGAATTGTTCAGGCATAATCTTCAAAGCCGTATTTCATGGCTCTTTTCAGCCTTCCTACTTCACACTCTCACCATGGCCTGTTGATTCCTCCTCTATCCTGTCCTCGTCCTTGCCATCAGATGGTACAGTGGTTAGGATGTGGGCATACCATGTGGCAGTTGTCTCAAAGAGTGAGTTACCTGATTACACTGCAATCCTATTCCTCACTGCACAGTGGGAATTACGTTAGGAGCCACTGCAGAGGCATGTCGTGAGGACTGAATCTGGCAACCCAGGTTAAGGGCTCATGGTGAGGAGGAAGCAAATGTTACTACTGCGGTTATTACCATGAGCTCATGGGTGGATTGCTGCTGTCACTCCCCAACATGTCTCCTCGTTGCCACTGGACACTTTCCAGCAGGGTTTTAAAAATTTTTCGCTATACCTTCAATGTGACACGCACATGCGAGCATGTACACATGAGCACACACACACGCACCTGAAATGAAAGCGTCTTGGATCCACTCTGACTCTTATTACATTTGATAGACAGTGGCAGTTTTTATTCTATTCTAATTCCTTTAATAAGAAATACTTATTGCAACTGATGGAAGAGGTTTCATAACCCAGTTTGAACACCACTACTGCCCATGGCCGTCTCTTTTCTCAGTCTCAGATGGTGTTTTCTTCTCTTCTCTGGCTCCCCCTGTTTCAATCTTCTCTTCCGAGTCCAGCGTTCAGGATGCCTCAGCATCTGCCCATGGTCTAGCTTAACCTCCCCTCCTCCTGCTTCTTCTGATCACTACGCTCTGGCCCAGTAGACTGCCTGCTGGTCTCCCAGCGCCACCCTCTCCTGGCTCTGCGCCCTTGTGGCTCCCTCTGTCAGGAAATGCTGTGTTCTCCCCTCCCACCTCTGACAGCCCAGGGCAGAGGCAACCTCCTCTACCATGCCATCCTGACTGTGCTCCCAGGAAAAGCAGTTCCAATAAATGTTTAACCATCACCTGGAGTGTGGTGACAAGATGAATTCTGAGGCCACATCCAGGCTCAGCAGGAAAAAGTATCCTGTCAGATTAGGTCATTTTTGCAAAGAAGGGGGTAATGATGGCAAGCAAGAGTGCTGTGTAGGGGCCATCTGCATCCCAGCCAGAACTGAGTTCGCCCTCAGCTGAAATGCAGCATTTGCTTTATACTTCTTCCATAGAATCAAACACATTACATTTCAGTGTGCATTCTTTATTGGTGTGCCTTTCTGACATTCCTCACTCGTTTGGAAGCTCTATTGGATCAAAGATTATGTTTCACTCCTCCTAGAGTCCTCACAAACATCTGGTTCATTCTCTTGGATATATTAGGTAAAATATTTGATCATGACATGAATGACTTTTGCCACTGGAGTTTCAGATCTAGGGCTAGCCAACCAGGGAAATATTTTGGGTTGAGGGAAACTCTTTGGCAGTATACTTCTCAAGTATCCTCTTGGACTGGGCCAGCATCCTGGGTCTTCATATACTATTAATTGAGCATTCCAGGATGACCATCTTATCCTGTCAATAGGAATAAGGTAGTCAGACCTACTCTGGGGGCAGCTGAAACCACCCAACACTCCCAAAGCAGAGGCACTAAGAATATGACACACAGCTATGGGGCCCGTGAGCCCCCATGGGGGTTCCAACCACTGAGTTATATTAGTTATATTACAGTGGGAGGTTTTTTTTTTTTTTTGAGATGGAGTCTCTCTATGTCACCAGGCTGGAATGCAGTGGCATGATCTCGGCTCACTGCAACTTCTGCCTCCCGGTTCAAGCGATTCTCCTGCCTCAGCCTCCCAAGTAGCTGGGACTGCAGGTGCGCACCACCACGTCCAGCTAATTTTTCTATTTTTAGTAGTGACAGGGTTTCACCATGTTGGCTAGGATGGTCTTGCTCTCTTGACCTCGTGATCCACCCGCCTGAGCCTTCCCAAACTGCTGGAATTACATACAATGGGAGCTTTAGGGAGCATTTACTGAACATCTACAAAGTGCCATGAGCTGATATAATTCTCTTTCCTACTCAAATGAAAAGGGGTTGTGCAAAGGTTTTGCAACATTTGCAGCCAGGCAGATACAGATTTGAAGCCTGGGATCCCTGTTTTCTAATTACAGGACCTTCTGTGAATGATTTTTCTGAGACTCAGTTTCCTTATCTATAAAGTTGGATAACAATACTTAGCCTTGCTTAGTACCTGCAATATAGTAGACATTCATTAGCAAAAACTATTATTTGAGTATTAAGAGCAACAAACCATCACCCTTCCTTTCCTAGGACGGAACTGATTCCTGGAGAGCTTTATTCATTAGCCAGAAATCACTTACCTAGTGTGACAGCTGGGTAGACCCAGTCCATCTAATTCCAAAGCCCTCACCCTTTCCAGAGCACTACTTGCTGCAGGCCTCTTGGGGGAATTCACTGTACTGTTCTCAATGATTAACTCCTATTGAATGTAATTTCAATGAACATGAATGAGCTGATTGTGAGTAGAGATGATCCTAGTAAACACTAGTCTATTAGAGATGTGCTACTGATCAATGCTCCGCTTCTGAAAGGAAAGCCAAGCAAAGGATCTGTGAAAACAAGGTATGTTTTTAGACATGACAGATGCCATCAATGTCGCCAGAACACACTTTTCAAGCCTTAACCCCTATCTAAGGCCCAGCCCCACTCTCCTCATGCTTCTGGGCTGAGCCCAAGTATCCATGTTCTCTCTGCCTGAAACTGCCTCTCCTCCCCTCTGTACCAACAAGCTTTCTTATATCCCCCCAGCCTCAGTTGTGATGCCTCAGAAGGCCCCCTCCTCAGGAAGGCCCCCTCCTTAGAATGGCTCCTTCTTAGAAAGGCCTGTTCCTCAGCAATATCTCCTCAGAAAGGCCTCTTCCTCAGGAAGGCTCACTTCTTAGATGGCCTCCTCCTCAAAAAGGCCTATTTCTTAGAATGGCCTCTTCCTCAGAGACCTTTCTGAGGAGACCACCCCAGGAAGGCCTTCTCGTTAGAAGCCCTCCTCAGAAAAGCCTCCTCTCCTCAGGAATATCTTCTCCTCAGAAAGGCCTCTTCTTAGAAAGTCCTCCTTCTCAGAAAGGTCTCCCCCTCAGAAAGGCCCCCTCAGAAAGGCTTCCTCTGTAGAAACCCTCCTCCTCATGAAGGCCTCCTCCTCAGGAACGCCCCCTCAGATTGCTCAACTCTCAGTGTCCCTGTGACACCTTGCTTTTAGTTCAATATCAGAACTTACTACTTTGTATTTGATAATTTATCTATCTATCTGCATGTCTCTTCCCCTCTAGACTAAAATGTCGTGAAGAGAATGAAGCTAGAATTGTTCCTTTTTGCATTTCCAGGGCCTTGCTACATTGTCACAGGACACAGAGTAGGGTTGGATGAAGTGTTTGTTGAGTAAATGAAGTCATCTTGCCCATCTTCCTGTGTTTGAGTTTAACCAAGCTTTGCCTTTTCTATTTTGGTTTTATATGTACCACATGCTGGTGCCTTCTTGCCTCCCCTCAGATGACACACTCTGCGAGCTAATAAATATTCCTCGCTGGCTGCATTCCCTGCCTGTAGCCTGTCTGCCATCCATACAGAAACACCCACAGCATGGGGACCACCTTGCCCTGTGCATTCAAGTTAAAACAAAATGATTCAACACTTCCAAAACCGGCACATAAGATGCAAATGGTTTCCAAAAAAAAGACCAAAAGCCAAACTGAAGAAAAACACCAAGGGAAAAAACCAGGCGGAGAGAAAAAGCTATATGTGAGCCAGGCATACCAAGGGCAGGTTTTATTAGGCCCCGATGGGCAGACTTTTTTACGGGATACTTGTAGGTATCCCGTGCAAAACGCAACTGGGGGCTTGCTAGGCATTTTCAGCTACCTCTACCTTATTGCATTTCCTCACAGCCTGCTGAAGTAGGTTGTTCCTTCTCTTTTACATTTGAGGAAACTGAGGCTGTTTTCATGATTTACACAAATCCAACTGGAAAAGGGCAAGAGCCCAGTCTCGATCCTCAATCTGACCATTTCTTAGTTCACTATACATTTCCATTATCCACAGGCATTTATGAGGAAATGCTAGTTCCAAAGCCAAGTCCATGACGAGGCAGTTGCTGGTGTTAGTATGCACAGGAGACTCTTTTGGCAGCAGCCCTAAGGGTTTGTTTCTTTTTTTGGGGGGGGGTGGGGTGGTTAATGGGAGATAATTCTCATTTTCATTCCCTGAAGGCAACCTCCAGGCTTGGCCATAGGGAAGTACCTGTGCCTCGCATGCCACTCACTGCCTCCTGCAGCACCTCTGAGGCCACAGTACCCAGTTCAGGTAGCTCCGCCATCCATGTCCTGCCCCACTTCCAGTGCTGTTCAAACCTGTCCTGCCCAAGGAGGGCTGGGAGTGTCCCAGGGAGACCCCCTGCTGCTGGAGAGCGGGACCGATCTGCCCTACTAGCAGGTAGGAGTGGGGCAACTTCCCATGAGGACCCTATGCGTGAGCAGACACTCACTCCCTGCTTCCCTCAGAGAAATACATAGCCAACCCTTCCCTCCCTAACTCACACACACATGTGGCAATGTCTGGGAGAAGGCTTAGAAATACACACACCCCTGGAAGAGGTAGCACTTGCACTAAACTCAGGGGTAGATGGCTGATATCAAGTCATTCCTGAGGTTGGGATGGAGGAGAGAAGAAGACAGCCACAAGAAGGAAAAAAAACCAACCTCTTAAAGATAGAAAATGATGAGAACTAGGTAAGTAGTTGCAGTTCAGTGCAAACTGATGTTCTGAAAAAAATGCATAAGCTTTGGATCAGACAGCCCAGGATTCCATTCCTGCTTCACCACCTACCAACTGTGGGTCTAGGACACATGAACCCACCTTGCTGGGCCTCAAAGTGCCCCTCTGTAGGATGGGGGTCATAGTACTAGGGCAGCTGCAGGCAGGCCTGTGTGGATAGTTGAGCTTGGAACATACAATTACCAAGCCAGCCCCTGTCTTGTCCTCGCTGCTTCTGAGATTTATTGTAATAAACAAGAAATCATGAGTGGGAAGCAGGGTCCACAGAAGCCTAGAGAAGTCCAGGCTTTCCGGGAACAGCAGAAGTCAGGCTCTGTCCGAGCCCATGGCTGCCCCTCACTCACCACTTGATGCTCATGGGCTCTGTTAGCTCAGCACAAGCAAAGGCCTAGAGGGCAGCTCCTGGGACCTAGGGGATGGTCGGCCTGCCTCACCTGGCCAAGGTGGCTTGCTCCTTGGAGATGGAGTTAATCATTCCACCTCTGCCTCCTGGGAGGAGGAGCTAAGAACTGGGACTGGTCCCTCTGCCCCCTTCTCCATTGGAAAGCCAGGCCCCTTAGGCCAGCAGAAGCCAGCTGTGTCTGAGAAAGCTTTCCTCGGTGGGCTGCATCTTCCCCTGACCTCTGGCTCACATTTCCTGGGTGAGAGCAGTTCCAGGCAGAAAGGACAACACGGGGAGGAGGAGGACACCTGCTGGGGCCCTCTCACAGCCCATCTGAGCCCTCTCCAGGGCCAGGAAGAGAGCCTGTTTACAGCCTGGTGCTGGCTCTTCCCTCACCTGTGCGCCCCGCCCATTCCCAAAGAGCAGGGCAGTCACTTGGCTGGTGGCCGGAAAGGCTTCGGAACAGGCAGGAGAGACGTCTCCTTAGCTCGCTGCGGCCCTCTCCCACCTCTACCAGCCACGGGCAGCACCTTTGGTCGGCCTGGGGGTGAGGCACAGAGCTCCACACCCAGGCAACTCAAGTGTGTGTGCGGTGAGGGGACACTGGGAGTGGCTGGACGACCCCCTCCTGCCGAACAGACAAGAGCCCCAGGACAAACTGGGATGGAGGTGAGGGTGCAGCTGCTGCCAGATGCGCTGGGTGCTGCCCAGGAAGGAGAGGGTTGGGGAGCCGGGTGCTCGCTCGCCGCAGCAGCTCACTCCTGCTCGCCAGGGAGCTCAGGGCAGCCCTCGAAGCTGCTAGGTCCCCCCACGCAGACGGCGGCGCTCTGCACTGCGGAGCCGCGTCCTTGGGGAGCAGCACCCCCAGCCCCGGCGCCCCGCAGTCAGGCAGCTCCCTCTCAGGGTGGCAGCATCCCCCGGCTAGGGTGCAGGGACCCCCGGGGCGAGGCGGCCGCGCATTACCTTCCACTTTGGTGAGGGTCAGGACCGGACTGTTGCAGGCGCTGAGCGGGGCCACCCGGGCCGAGTGCTTCTTCATGATGAGCTGGCCGCCTGCAGGAGCGCTGCCGCCGATCGCCTACATCCTGGGGCCGGCTGGAGCGCGCCTCTCCCGGGCCCGTGGCCGACGCGGCCCTCCGCCGCCGGGGAGCACCAGCGGTTCGCCCCTCTCAGTCCCGGCCTCCCCGGCTGCCCGCCGGGCTCCGGTCGCCGCGTTGCTCACTGCGGCGGCCACCCTGCAGCGCACATCCTCCCCGGCCACGCAGCCACTCCACACACACGCGCGCACAGCCTCCTACTTGGAGGTTGCTGCAAACTCCAACGTCACGTACAAGTGCACTCCCTGCTCCCACCCCGCAGCTCACCTGCTCCGCCCTCCTCCCCGGCACGCCCAGCCCCGCAGCCCTCATCCCTCTCTTCCTCCCAGCCAGGTCCTGACTGCAGCCTCTGTCCACCACCTCCCTGAGGAGCCCTTTAAAAGGCCCAGCGCCTGCGGAGGGGAGACCCTGAGAACTTAAGCCTCAGTGTTGCACAAGTTTAAAAAGGGAAGTGCTTGACTTTGGATTGAGAGTTGACTCTTCACTGTGCGAAGTCCTGAATTATTTCACAGGGATAGTTGGAAAAAAGCAAAGCTTCCTAAGGCTGGCATTCACTTCTTGAGTCTAGAGGCACATTATCTTGTCTGGCCCCGTGGACAGCTCTTTTTCTGCAGGGTGGAGCAGGGGGTGGTTCAAACACCACAGAAGCAAAACAGCCACAAGAAAACAAATGCTTGAAGTGATTTCTGCTCCCACCCCACTGCCTCAGTCTGGAGATCCAAACTCACCTGGGTAGCAGGAAAGCTCCTTTTCTGCCCAGCTCCCAGGTTCTTGCTTCAGCTGCAGGTCTGACATTTGCCTCTGCAGGCACCGGCTTCACTGCTGTCACTCAGACACAGCTGTAAGCTACCGGTCGATGGTGCTCATTAAAAAGCTATGATATATACCTATTGCATCACTTGCCAGCACAATCCCTGAGTGACCACTGAGTCCAGAGGGGCATTTATCCCATGACAGTGCATCATCAGAGGTGCCCTGCCATCATCCCTGCATGTAGAACACACAGGGCTCATGCAGCCCCAGAACTCCCAGGGCCTCGTGCTCATCTCCGTTACACATGCCCAAACATCAGTCTGGGTCGCAGCCTCAAGGATCAGTTGAGATTCGAGGTGGGTTTTCTTGTTATTGTTGGTTAGGTCTTTGCCTAGAATTTCAGAACCTTCAATACTATCCAGTTTCCTGTCTCAAAGTTAAAATTTCATTGTGTTATGTCATTCAAGTCCCCACAAGGGTAGCTCTGTGGAGTGGTACAGGAGAGAGGGAAATTCAAGCAATAGGGTGTCCTAGCTCAGCACCTACCAGTTGTTTCTGGTGACATCCACCTGCACCCCCCAGCTCTCTGGCAGAAGTGGCTCCTAGGAGTTGCTCTTGTGGCATTCTTGTTATTACTTGCCCTCTTGAACAGCTGTAATGAATGGAATGGCTCTGATCTCCAAAAGGTCAGGGCTTCTCAGGGTTGCTTCTCCATCACTACAGCCAAGGAAAAGGTATTTAGGGTCCCTGCAGAGCCCTCTAGTGGTACCCCTCCACATTATATGCCTCTTACAGGAAACGTTCCAAGACGCCTAGTGATGACACTACAATAAGCCAATAAGCCATTTCCTTCTTTGGAAAATTTAAACTCAAATAAGCTTACAGCAAAAGAATTACATATTGTATATTAAAGAGGATCTTTTTACTGCAAAATAATACTTCTATGTGTTCCATCAAGTTCAACAATAGCATTTATTATATATAGTAACTAAACAAATATCACATAATAATTGGAAAATGGGATTTTCTTTTCTCTTGCATTGAGGCTGCAAATTTTCTATTGCATCAGGCTGCAAATTTTCCAAACTTTTATGATCTGCTTCCCTTATAAAACTGAATGCCTTTAACAGCACCCAAGTCACCTCTTGAATGCTTTGTTGCTTAGAAATTTCTTCTGCCAGATACCCTAAATCATCTCTCTCAAGTTCAGTTTCACAAATCTCTAAGGCAGGGGCAAAATGCCAAGAATCACCTTTGCTCCAGTTCCCAGCAAGTTCCTAATCTCGATCTGAGACCACCTCAGCTTGGGCTTCATTGTCCATATCGCTATCAGCATTTTGGGCAAAGCTATTCAACAAGTCTCTAGGAAGTTCCAAACTTTCCCACATTTTCTTATCTTCTTCTAAGCCCTCCAAACTGTCCCAACCTCTGCCTATTACCCAGTTTCAAAGTCACTTCCACATTCTTGGGTATCTTTTCAGCAATGCCTCACTCTACTGGTACCAATTTACTATATTAGCCCGTTTTCATGCTGCTGATAAAGACATACTCAAGGCTGGGAAGAAAAAGAGGTTTAATGGACTAATATTTCCACATAGCTGGGGAGGCCTCACAAGCTTGCTGGAAGGCAAGGAGGAGCAAGTCACGTCTTACGTGGATGGCAGCAGGCAAAGAGAGAGCTTGTGTAGGGAAAACCCCCTTATAGAACCATCATTTCTCATGAGACTTATTCGCTATCATGAGAACAGCATGGGAAAGACCTGCCCCCATGATTCAATTACCTACCAGTGGGTCCTTCCCACAACACGTGGGAATTCAAGATGAGATTTGGATGGGGAGACAGCCAAACCATATCACAAGTACTCAATAAACATTTGTCTGTTTTTAAAATATCTACTTTCTGTTTAATGCAATGTTGTGTATGAAGTCAAATAGTTAACAAATACTGTTAAAGACCACTAAATCCTTTTTTTCACATGCAGCTTATCCCAGGAGTTTTTTATACTTGGGAGGTCATCACCTTATCATGTCTGTTAACTTCTGCTTACCGAAGAGGAGTTACTAATTGCCATCTTAACTTCTTTCCTTTAATTTTAAGCACTCTATGCTGTTTCTATTTTTCATTTTCCATTCTCAACCCCATCAGTCCCATGTGCTCTGTCTGCTCTGTTAAGTGTTTCAACAGCTGCCCCTGTTCTACCCTGCTACCCCTCAAAAAACCAAACTTCCCATACTCCTTTTCAAATCAGGAGGTTTCTGTCTGCTTGACCATATGAGTACGAATATTCCTTAAGTGAACACTTCTTTTTGGGAGTGGGATGTGGTGGGAATGCCTATGTAAAAACTCACATAAACAAAATTATCCAGGAAGCTAATGGTGTACTGGTGTATAAGCATGCTGTTTTGAGAATTCCAACAATCTAAAGCTTCACTGGAGCTTTTTTTATTATGGCCTCACTGGAGTCAGGCCATAATAACCTATTCTAGGATACTTAGGAAATTGCCCAAGCCCCACCTAAAAACTCAAATCTCACAAAAACTCCAATCTCACATTTCCCCCCCACCGACCAAAACAGTGCAAATACTTCTTCCAACAAAGAGAGCTAAGACCCCTGATATATCAATGGCAACAATACTGTATAAATAATATCCAGACAAAAGGATGGGTCATTTGACCTCTGACCCCTATTCCTCTTTTGAGGGTGTTAGCATGAGATAATATCGGGATGAGATCATTGGGCACCTATCTGTCTTGACTTTAGTATTACAGGAGCTGGGAAAAGGAACTGGGCTGACTTTTTCAGATTTTACTCATTAAATAGGTCTTCCTTGTCTTCTTCTAAGAATGTACTGCGCAACAGTTTGCTCATCAAAGCCAAGGATCTCCTCAGCGATGTGCGATGGTGTCTATTCTGATAGAAGCCTGTTCTTTATCACCAGCCCCACTCTCTTGTTTGTTTTTTCATTGATATGGCTGGGAATTGGATGGGTATTTAATGACAATTTATGGTAGTCTGGTATGGCAGACTTACGAAGAGTGATTGGGTTTTGTGATCTCAGCAGAGGTCTGGATACTGAAGTGGGTGTGCTGGGTAGATATAGAAGGGAACAGATGCAGAGCTCACATGCCAGGAGTGTAAGTTTTATACTCCCTGCCTCCTCCCAACTCCTCACATGCAAACCACAGTGAAAAGCAGTAAGAAAGGAGTCCTAGATAAGAAAGGAGTCAAAATGCCCAGTTTCTTCGACGACCCAGGGGCTGTGTTGAAATTGCAACCCCAGGGTGAGGACCCAGCCATGGCCCTTTAGAATGAGAAAGCAGACAGGCCGGGGCTGATCATCAGGAAGAGGGTAGCTACATTGGGCCCACCTGATTCCTTGGATTCTAGAGGTTTGTTACACTTCTTCCCAGTACAGAATTCCAGCCTGGGTTGTGTGAACAGCCTCTTCTTACCCTACTTGGACTGGTTCACACGTCCGCCATCCACAGGGGCCTCTGGTCTCTTCATTCCCACGCAGGGGTATGTAAATATCTATGGTCCCACTGCACGATTCCAATAAGGCATCAATCCATTTGCTAGAGTTAAGTGATACTTACGATTCCCTTGAGACCAACGGAGCATGGAAAATGCCTTAAAGTATAGCCAACATCTTGAGTTTGAACTCCAGCTCCTCCAGGAAGAAGCAGCCAACCTTGAGTGGTCGCCAAGTCTCCTCTGGCCTCAGTTTCCTGATTTGGGCCTGAAAGAATTGGACCCCTCTGGCAGTTTTCCAGCTGTATACTTTTCTTTTTTCTTTTATAAAAGAGACAGGATCTTGCTGTGTTGCCCAGGCTGGAGTGCCATGATGTGATCACAGCTCACTGCAGCCTTGAATTCCTGGGCTCAAGCAATCTTTCCACCTAAGTCTCCTGAGCAGCTAGGACTACAGGTGTGCACCATCACACCTGAATAATTTTTAAAAATTATTTCTTTCGTAGAGATGTGAGCTCACTGTGACACCAGGCTCGTCTCAAACTCTTGGTTTCAAGTAATCCTCCTGCCCCGGACTCTCAAAGCACTAGGATTATAGGCACGACCACCATGCCCAGTGCAAACTATTTCTTGGTCTCTGCAAACTCTACTTTTATTTGTTGGGGTCCTATGTTAGATTTGGTTTATAAAAGAGACGTCATGGCTAAAAGAAAGTTTAGAAAGACATCAACTAGATAATCTCCTAGGTCCTGTTAGCCTTTAAAATGTGGGGTGTATGAAATTATTTTCCTATGTGTTACAATTGTCACTGCCTACAAAGACCTTAACATTATCTTTCCTGTCTCCAGTTAATTCAATAGATTTTTGAGGAGAAAGGAGGGACAGAAGAAGAGAGGAAGGAGGGAGGGAGAGCGGAAGGAAGGAAGGATGGAAGGAAATAAAAAAAGAGGAAAGAGGCAGGGAGAAAGGAAGAAGGAGGGAGGAAGGAAGGAAGGAGGGAGGAGGAAAAATACTGTTAAAATTATATTCATGTAAGTTATGTGAAGACCTTTACTTCATGTGTTCAGAATAAATTCATAAATGTTAAATCCAGCTATGGTTTTCAATAGTCAGAAAACAGACCACTTTAATTAATTTACTCTGAAATATCAACACTGTTTAATAATCCATCACTGTATTAAATAGTGAGAATAACAAATTATTTTTATGGTTACCAATGTTTAAAAATAATCACTTAAAGTGGAACCAGATGTGGAATTTCACCCCAGTACATCAGACCACAAAATTCAGAAGCCTTCTGAGTGGGGCAAGCACTCGCGTGTCCAACAGGAGAGACAGAAAGCCTAACGATGGCCAAGTAATGGACTCCCATGCACTAGGCAGCTCTTTTCCCTCACCTGGCAGGGATTATTGACATCCTTTTCAATAACTCCAAGTGCAAGGGCAGGAAAACAAGAACCTCATGTGTCTCTTTTCTTCCCCAGGCAGCAACATGCCTCAGTACGACAAACTCAGACCTACTAGGGTTCCATGAAGCTTTCTCCGCTTTCTCTAGGGAGGAACACCAAGGCTGAGTAACTCCAGCTGCGTACAGGACATTGAGAGGTGAGACCACTGGGCTTCCAGACTCATTCCCTGGCCCCTCCGGACTCTCTCAGGGTGACACACAGCAGCTGACCCTGTGGTGATGCTGGAGTCCAGAGTCAGGATCATGACGACCAAAACAGAGGCACAGAGATGGAGGCAGGGTGTCTCCCTGCTTCCTCTGTGAATCCAAGTCAGGGGCCTGTCCTGTGCTCAGCGGCGAACACTGGATGCTGGTTTCTGGAGGAGTGCACCATGGCACAGTGGAAGCTGAGCAGGGCACCACCCTGGCAGTGGCACTGCTGGGAGGGAGTTCCTAGGTTGGACCCCTAGGGGAGAGTGAGGCTGCCTTTCCTGGGACCTTCCAGAGGTCAGCTGGGTGGCCAACATAGAGATTGGGGGTGTCGGGGGACTAACACAGTGTCTAGCACATAGCAGGTACTCAAGAAATGATACTCCCTTCCCATTGGGAAGTGGTCATGCCAGCTTCCAGAAACTTCTTCCAATAGCGTGAACTGGTACAGAAAGGGGGCACTGCTTATACATGGTTTTATTTGGGCAAGCTATTTCATCTCTCCATGTTCAGCCAGATGTCTCTTCTCCAAAATGGAGATAACAATAGTATCTGCCTTATTTGGCTGTGGTGAAGATTAAAATAATTAATATATGTAAAGTGGTTATAATAGTACCTGGCAAATAGTAAGAATCAATATACATCAGTCTTTATTTTCAGTCTCTTACATAATGGAAAGGGTCATCTCTGATTTGGTGCCTAAAACAGTATATGGCTCATATAGTAGGTGTTCCAAGTGAGAAGAAGGAAAAAAGGAGGGAGGAAAGGAATGAGGGTGTGAAGGAAAAAAGGAAGGAGGAGGGAGGAAGGAAAGAAGGGAGGAAGGAAGGGAGGGAGGGAGGGAGGGAGGAAGGAAGGAACGAAGAAAGGAAGGAGGGAAGGAAGGAAATAAAGAAAAAAGAGGAAGGAGGCAGGGAGAAAGGAAGAAGGAGGGAGGAAAGAAGGGAGGAGGGAGGAGGAAGGAAGGAAAGAAGAAAAAAGGAAGGAGGGAGGGAGAAAGGAAGGAAGAAAGGAGGAGGGAGAGAGGGAGGGAAGAAGGAAGAAGGAAGGAAGGAAAGAAGAAAAGAAGAAGGAAGGAAAGAAGAGAAAGGAAGGAGGAAGGAAGGAGGGAGGAAGGAGGGAGGAAGGAGGGAGGGAGAGAGGAAGGAGGGAGGGAGGGAGGAAGGAAGGAGGAAAGATGGAGGAGAAAGGGAGGAAAGAGGAAAAGAGGAAGGAGGAAGGCAGCTGGGAAGGTAGGAAGGAAGGAGGAGGGAGGGAGGGAGGAAGGAGGGAGGGAGGAAGAAGGGAGGGAGGAAGGAGGGAGGGAGAAAGGAAGGAGGGAGAATCTATTAGAATTGCCTGCTATATCCCAGATGTTCCTTTGCCGCCTGCATGGCACCAGGAGTGATGAAGCAACGGTGGCTCCCTTCTGCTCAGGTCTCTGTGTCTCTCTCCCTGGCTTGATCTCAGAGGAAGTGTTTTTTGGAGACCAGGGCACTGGACTCAAGGTGAGGAGGGAGATCAGATGCCATTTAGTTCGGAAATAGCTGCCTGCTTGTGTTCCGGATGACTCATCGACCACAGCTGGCCTCCAGTCAGATTCCTCTGTGGAGTGGGAACTAGAATACTGACCTAAATCGGATCCCTGTCAACGCCAGGAGACAGCTCCCTTGGCTGGTGTCTGTTTCCAAGGGTGAATCAAGGGGATTGGCCCTCAGGCTGGGCTTGAGTTGGAGGAAGACGTCCAGATCTGGGAAGGATGTTGCTGCGACTCCCCTCCTTAGTTATTCCTGAGCATAGGCTGGCCAGGACCTGCAGGCAAGGTCTTGTTCAATGAGGTTCTCAGAGGCCTAACGTTGGGCAGACCCAGTTTCAGAAGTCCTGATCTCTGAGATGGGGGTCTCCTATGCACTGCGAAGCCCTCTGCCTCTCTCCAAAGGCAGCCATCATGTTCTGACTTGCTCTGAAGTTATTTGTATACTTGTTCCAGCTTCCTGCTGGGCTGTCAACTCTCTACGGAGTTGGCCGTAAACAGGGTATCAATGATCATTGTTGAGTGAATGAATGCATGGAAAGTCACTAAGGCAGAAAGAAGCAGGAGTTTTCCAGGGGTCAAGGTAGGCACGTCTTTGGAGGTAGGCAATGTGAGCCCTGGAAATAGCCCCCCAACAGGAAATAGCCCCCCTCTGGAAATAGCCCCCCACTCCCCACCAGGAACCAGGAAAGTCCTGCCATGACTCAAAGGAGCGCTGCACAGTGAGAACCCCTTGGGTGCTGGCTGCCTCTGGGCACCCTGCTCCTCACACGGCCCCTCATCCCCCACTGGCTTCTTTTCTGCTACCAGAGAAACTGGCTCTCCTCCCCGACTGCCTGCTTAGGCCAGTAGATCTAGGAAATAACCAGGCCCTCTTAATACCTGACCCAGCTCTGCTGCTTCACTCATCATATAAACACCAGATGCCTGCAAAGATCACAAAAGCTCTGCAGTGTTTTTCATGTAGGAGTGGTGCAGTGGGTTTATGGAGTGTCACACAGAGAGGTGCTGAAAAGTACTTATCACATCTCCCTGCCTCTCCGCATTTCCTAGCTCCCCCAGCTGCCACGTGCCCCTCATCCCTGTAACATCCTCACCAGCAAGTTCTCCCTCCCCACACCCTCCTCCTCATCCACAGCGCGACCTCACCGGCAGGTCCTTCCTCCCAACATAGCCTTCTTCTCCTCCTTCCTCTACAAGGACCCCTGCGCCCCCCACTCCCCTGGTCATCTCAGGCAAGAGGAGCCTCTTGGGGAGTGTCTTCTGCTATCTGCTCAGGCAGGGGGAGGCCCCTGGATTTCTGGCTCCTAAAACCCTCCTCCTTGCTCTGTTTGCTTTCCTGAGGGCTTGGTGCTGGCTTACTTTGCCTCTAGTGAGGAATTTTCTTCTGGATATTGGTGCATGCTTCTCTCCATCTCAAAGAACAACTTGCTCATAGCACTGGGTTTGACTCTTGGCCGAATTTCTTTCATTGGAAGCCCTCAGGCCCTTCTCTAGGCTTCTAGCTGTTTCTGCCCCTCAGACTGGCTTCAGAGAAAGGTCAGAGCCCCAGTGGAGTCCGGTAAGCCTAGATTCTCCAAGTGGGAGGGAGTACAACTCCAGCATTCCCGGTGCTAGCTGTTCTCAGGCATCCTCTCTCTGTTTTGAGATGGAGTCTCACTCCGTTGCCCAGGCTGGAGTGCAGTGGCACGATCTCAGCTCACTGCAACCTCTGCCTCTCGGGTTCAAGCGATTTTGAGCACTGTCTCTTGGGCTACCACCTCACTGAAAGAAGACACTCTGTTCCTGGCGCTATGTTCTGCGTAGTAACCATGAAGGTGAGCTGTGATCAGTAATACTCCCCGAAGGCAGGACATGCTGAGACCATGACCTCAGAGTGTGGCCCATCCAAGTCCGCTAGAACTGTCCTGGGAACTCACTGAATGAGAGTGAAAATTTTGCATGTCACAGATTGCCAAATGACCCTATTGGCCAAAAAAATATAAAGTGCTCCAAAGAAATAATTGTGTCTTTCCACCAATAAGCACTGAGGGTGGCTCTTTCTCCCTTGTTTTTCACATATTTGTTGGCTTACACTGGGCATTTAGAGTCAGTTTTATTCATAAGAAATTGCACTAGTTACCAGAAGAGTGGCTGCAGGAAAATGGGAGAGAGATGTTCCAAAATTTCATCCGATTTGAGCAACACACCTCGCTTTTTGCAAAAGGAAGCAAACAACCCAAAATCCTACTTGAGGCAAAGACTGTTCCTTTTGTGACGCAGAAAGAGAAGGTCCTGCCAAAGCTGGACGAAAGCAAAAAGAGACGAGGTGTAGAGGTGTGTCCTGCTCCTGACTGAGCCACTGTGAGTCATGCCTTTTCCCAAAGATGGATTTGTTTGTGTACGGCAAAAAGTCAACTGAATTCCCAATAATTCCCTAGAGTTCCCGGCAGGGTTTGGAGGACTAAATGTATACGTGGTTTGTTCCTAAAATGATCTAGTTGGTGCCTCAGTATTTCTGGCTTGTGGATTCCTAAACTACCTTTTAACAAATAGCTCCTTAAGCACTAGGACAAAGGTGAGCTCCTCAGGGCTCCAGGGGTGCATCTGAGGTGAAGTTTTGGGCCATGATAATTGTGACCAGCCCAGAGCCCTTGGCAGAGGAATCACGCAAGGTTTGTGTTTGTCCGAGTGTATCAACAAGATAATAATGTTCTAGCTTGATGGGAACTTTTCAACATGATCTAGTCCAAATTTGTTTTTGGGTGTTTGTCAATCTTTGTTTTGCTTTTGAGATGATTATCTTTAGAAATTCCATGCACTGCTGATGAGAATAAAAATTGATATATCCCTCTTGAAGGTTGATAATATATATCAAAGTTCTGGCCTCTTATTCACTGTTTCTATTTTTAAACTTCTTTTTTTTAAAAAAATAATCTGATGTGAATATAGATAAGCTACAAAGATGTTCATCCAAGTTTTATTGCTGTTAATACACTGGAAATAACCTAAATGTCCATCAGAAGGGAAATAGGAAATAAAGTATGGTGTATTTACACAAAAGAATATAAGACAGCTAAGAAAATAAGTGATTCAATGACACAGGGAAAATGCTAGAGAGGAAAAAAGGCATGCATCTGACAGCCCACATAATCGTTACGCATACTACGTATTCCCTTATGGAGATCATATCAGTCAACATATATGTGTACATATGTTATCTACATAAGATCTATACCTAGCTCACATATATTCAGAAAAAAATGGAATAAACTTTCACTTTTTAAAAGTTTTCATGTTTTCTAACTACCACAGGTAACAACAGTGAGTCATTCTCTCCTTGAGCCTTCTCTGACAGAGAAGGCTGTCTACTTTTAAAATTCAATTCATTGGGGGATTGGGTTGAAACCATCTTTTTTTTTTTTTGAGATGGAGTCTTGCTCTGTCGCCAGGTTGGAGTGCAGTGGTGTGATCTTGGCTCACGATAACCTCCGCCACCTGGGTTCAAGCGATTCTCCTGCCTCAGCCTCCTGAGCAGCTGGGATTACAGGCACATGCCAGCATGCCAGGCTAATTTTTCTATTTTCAGTAGAGATGGAGTTTCACCATGTTGGTCAGGCTGGTCTCGAACTCCTGACCTCATGATCCTCCCACCTTGGCTTCCCAAAGTGCTGGGATTACAGGTGTGAGCCCTTGCGCCCGGCCAAAACCGTTCTTGATGCTTAAGAATAGTTTAAGGGGGCTAAAACATGAGTCTCTTGTAAACAGATACAAATGATAATAAAAATAGGAAACGTCTTCATGAACTAGAATGTATAAGACAAGAAGGAAACCTTTTTCACTTCTAAAATTTTTTGAATTTGTTTTTTAAAATGTAAAATTCTTTTAAGTCTGTGCTTTTAATGTCATTGTCCGTTTGTCTTTTTATAAGTATGTTTATTACAGCATCAAAAGTAAATAATCACTCCCATTTTCCATATTTTAAACATTTTGTTTTCTCACATCCCTTTTATTTTTTCTTGCAATTTAAATTTTCAGAACATGATGGTAATGAAACATGGAGAAAGGAGAAGGTGAGAGATGCTTTTAGTAACAGTATTGGTTTTCTCCAACCATTCCTTCAGGAATGAAGGAATCCATACCTAGGGCTCTGAGCTGGGGAGAGTCATTGGTTGCTCTTCCACCCAGGGACAGCTCTCTATTGGTGGTTTAGCAAGGAGCAGTTAGTTGCCTTTTCTGCCTGCCGCTTCTTTAGGATGCTTCTGTCTTTGCTCCAGCCTCACCTCACTGCAGCCTTTCCTAGCTCTCTCCCCCATCTCTTCATTTCAGCTGACATATGGCTTTTGACTTTTCCTTGGAGTATGCGTGAGTGAAGAGGCTATTGTATTGTTATCTGTCTTAGACAGGAGCACAGGCCATCTCCTCACATCCTGGCCAATCTCTGTGGTGCCCTGGCACCTTGGAATGGCAGCTGCTTGAAATGTGGAGGGCTCCCGCCCACGAAGGAGGCTCGTGCTCTGGCACAGTGGTGGGAAAAACAGCCAAACAGCCCTCAACGCATTGCTTTCATCCCTGTCAGCATGTCATTCACAGGCATCAGCTTCAGGGCACACTGGTTAGAAATTATTATTTAGATATGGTGTTTATAAATGGGTTTGTGCTTTCCCATTACGTATTGTTTATCAATATAAATACTCCTTGGTGTAAATTTATTTGGTTTTGATATGTTAAAGCTCAAATGAGTAAACTATGACACAATTCAAGACTTCCCCCTTGTGTCTTGACTTTTCTTCTTTGCCACTGTTTAAAACACGGCCCTGTGCATTTCACACACCTCTTTTAAAAAAGGTTTTATTTTATTTTATTTTATTTCTATTTCCCACTCCCACTGCCCGACAGGCCCTAGTATGTGTTGTTCCCCACCACGTGTCCATGTGTGCTCATCATGCAGCTCCGACTTATAAGTGAAACATGTGGTGTTTGGTTTTCTGTTCCTGCGTCAGTTTGCTGAGGATAATGGCTTCCAACTCCATCCATGTCCCTGCAAAGGACGTGATCTTGCTCCTTTTTATAGCTTGTTCCTTTTATACTATATGCATAGTATTCCATGGTGTATATGTACTATATTTTCTTATTCAGTCTATCATTGATGGGCATTTAGGTTGATTCTATGTCTTTGCTATTGCATTTGCACACACACCTTAACCCCTTCTTTTTTTTTTTTTTTTTTTTTTTTTGAGAAGGCGTCTCGCTCTGTAGCCCAGGTTGGAGTGCACTGGCGCAATCTCGGCTCACTACAAGCTCCGCCTGCTGTTAACCCCTTCTTCCATTGCTTTTTGTAAAACTGCAAAGATGGAAAAAAACCACACCCAAAACCAAAAACATCATCAGCAGAAAACTATCAGGCATCAACCCATTCAAGTCTTGTGTTTCACTCCTGGGGGTGGGGACTGTCCCCAGAAGAGCTCTCTGCTGAGCCGAATTTGTGGCAAATACTCACAGGAGAAGCTCACTGAGTTTTCTGTTAACTTTGATTGCTTATTTAAAGTGAATGGGCATTAAATCCTCTATTGATAGCAGGATTCTAATTTGGGATTTGTAGCAACCTAATACATCATCTAAGATACGAAGGATGTTTGTAACTTGAAAATCTGTCTCTGGCAGTGTCGTTCTCAAAATTTAAGGCACATGTAACCATGGTACCTGCAGCATTATTTGATTTATTAATGGGATGGACAACATGAAGCACAAAAAATTTCACTCGACCACCGGTGGAGCTAGTTGAAGCTATCAAATATGTCAGCTTAAGTTGTTAGCATGAAAAGGAATCAAAAATCACTTTCATTGCACAACATTTAGCTACAACCCTGCCCAGAAATGATAGAGGTAAACCCAAGTTTGTCTTCATCCAAGCACATTACATATTAATTCATAGGATACTTCTCTATGAATCTAAATAGTAGTGATCAAATCACACTGGGATTTGGAGTACATGAGCCCAGTTCAGTTGTGAGCCATGGGGCTGCTCCTGCATTTGGTGACTGTTCTCTGCTGCTTGCTAGTGGATGTGGGTTATGGCTACAGATGATATACCGCGCTCCTGCAAAGGCAGGCCTGGACACTGTTTCAGAGAGAGACTCTCTGAGGTAGAAAGGGTTTTGGAAATCATCTTGTATATCACCCGCAGTTTGGGACAGGAAGGAATAAAACTAAGAGGATGAGAGAGAAACAAAAAACTATGGCTATTCTGGGAACACTAAATAGAAGCAACCTAAATATACCTCCAGAAGTGCACAAACAGCCAAAATGACGAGGTCTGTCTCGCAGCTGCAGCTGCAATGAAGCCGAGAGTATCTTAGATTGATGGGACCTGCCTGCATTTCAGAGACATTTCTGGAGGTAAAATAAAGAGGCCACTCCTTCTTGGATGTCAGTTTTAAACTTTGGACAAGATTCAGGAAATTTACAGTGTCTTTGAAATGACTCTTTTTGGGAAAGGAAATTGTGCCTTTACGAAAAAATGTACTTAATTTTAAGAAATAAAAGGCCATGTAAGTGCTTCCCAGATCCAAGCGGAAGTTTTTGGGACAATGTGAGACTCCTGGGAGAGATGATGGGTGAATTAGGGCATCTGGTAAGGTTATCAGGCAGTTTTGTCAGAAAGGAAGGTATTAAGCACAACAGCAAACTCATGCTTCTCGCCATCAAAGAATTGACAAGACAACCCATGGAACAGGAGAAAATACTTGCAAATCATATATCTAATAAGAAATTTGCATCTAGAATAAGTGAAGAACTCTTACAACTCAATAATAAAAAGACAACCCAATTAAAAAATGGGCAAAGAATCTGAAGAGGTATTTCCCAAAAGAAGATATACCAAGGCCAATAAACACATGAAAAGATGCTTAACATCATTAGCCGTCAGAGAAATGCAAAGCAAAACCATGATAAACATGAGAACACAGATATCTTTTTGACATAGTGATTTTAATTCCTTTGGCTCTATATCCAGAAGTGGGGTTACTGGATCATATGGTAGTTCTGTTTTTAGGCTTGAAGGAACCTCCATACTCTTTTCTGAAATGGTGATATTAATTTACATTTCCACCAACAATGTGTTGTTCCTGTTCCTCTGCACCTTTACCAAACGTGTGCTATTATTCACCTTTTTGGTAACTGCATTCTAACAGGTATGAGGTAATAGCTCATTGTGGTTTTAATTTGCATTTACCTGATAGAGATGTTGAGCATTTCTTCACATACCTGTTGACCATCTGTATCTCTTCTTTTGACAAATGCCTGTTCAGGTCCTTTGCCCATTTTTTAATTGGATTATTTGTTTTCTTGCTATTGACTTGTTTGAGTTCCTCATTTTAAAAAATATATTAGCCCCTTATCAGATGTATGGTTTGCAAATATTTTCTTC
Source organism: Mandrillus leucophaeus (assembly GCF_000951045.1). NCBI lineage: Eukaryota > Metazoa > Chordata > Mammalia > Primates > Cercopithecidae > Mandrillus > Mandrillus leucophaeus. The sequence goes on from NW_012103699.1 coordinate 1,596,738, forward strand.
CAATCTGTGGATTGTCTCTTCATTCTGTTAATTATTTCCTTGGCTATGCAGAAACTTTTAATGTTGATATAATCCCATGTGCCTGTTTTTGCTTTTGTTGCCTATGCTTTTGGAGTCAACCAAAAAATCATTGCCCAGACCGATGTCATAAAGTCTTTCTCCTACATTTTCTTCTAGGAGCTTTACAGTTGCAGGTCTTACATTTGTCTTTAATCTACTTTGAGTTGATTTTTTTGTATATGATGTCTGAGATAAGGTCCAATTTCATTCTTCTGCATGTGAATGAATATACAGTTTTCCCAGCACCATTTATTGAAGAGACTGCTCTTTCCCCATTGTGTCTTCCTGGCACTTTTGTTGAAAATAAATTGCCCATGAATACTTGGGTTTACTTCTGGGCTTTATATCCTGTTCCATGGGTTGATATGTCTGTTGTCATGCCAGTGCCATTATGATTTTTGTTTCTTTCTTTTCCCTTTTCCTTTTTTTCGAGACAGGGTCTCACTCTGTTGCCCAGACTGGAGTGTGGTGGTGCAATCATAGCTCACTGCAGCCTTGAACACCCAGGCTTAAGCAATCCTCCCATCTCAGCCTCCAGAGTAGCTGGGACTACCGGCATGCACCACCATATCTGGCCAATTTTTAATTTTTTTTTTTGTAGAAATGAGGTCTCACTATGTCGCTCAAGCTAGTCTCGAACTCCTGGACTCAAGGTATCTTTCTGCCTTGGTCTCCCAAAGGGCTGGGATTATAGACATGAGCCATTGCACCCAGCTGCCATGCTGTTTTGATTACAATATCTTTATAATATATTTTGAAATCAGGTAGTGTGATACCTCCAGCTTTGTTCTCTTTGCTCCAGATATCTTTGGCTATTCAGGGAATGGTGACCACAGTTAATATTAATGTATTGTATATTTCAAAATTGCTAAAGAATGGATTGTTTACATTCTCACCACAAAAAATGGAAAGTTAATGAGGCATGTTAACTATCTAGACTGAATCTTTCTATAATGTATGTATAGATCAAAACATCACATTGTACCCCATACATATATATACTTATTAATTGTTGATGAACAAAACTAATTAATTTTTTAAAAACACAATGAGGTACCACTTCATACCTGCTAGAATGGCTAGAATAAAAAAAGCAGACAATAGCAACTCTTGGAGAGGATGTAGAGAAATTACAGTCCTCATCCACTGCTGGTGGAAATCCACTTCAGAAAATGGCCTGGCACTTCCTCAAAAGAGTAAACAGAATTACTATACTACCCAGCAATTCCACTTCTAGGTATATACCCATAAGAAAAGAAAACATATGTCTGTAAAGAAACTGGCACATAAATGTTCAGAGCAGCATTATGCATAATAACTCAAAGTGAAATCCTCCCCAAAACATCAGTGTTCTGCACTCTCATCCAGCACACTTTTCCTAGGAACTGTTTCATCTTTTTCAAGAAATACTTTACATAATCCATGTAATCAACATGAAAATGACCAAAAAGCCTTCACAGGAAATCATTTCTTACTTGAGCAAAAGGTGCTAATCAAGAACACCTATTAACTGCTGTGCTAGGTATCTCCTTCCTTTTTCCTCTAAAATCACTCTGCTGCCAGAGTTGAGACTCACAGGTTAACCATCTGTCAGATGCCCTAGAGCACAAGTTAGTTTGCCCAGGCCAGCACACCTTCCTGTGTTTATGTTTACAGCATATCACAGGTGAGGGAAAAATCTGGCAAAGACTTCTCACAGCCAAGTGCTAATTATGACCAGAGTTTGTGTAGCTTATTGGAGGAGTAAACCTATTTGATCTTGTCAAGAATAAAAAATGTAGGTGTTGTTCAGGTGTTTCTGTTTTTCTTGTTGGTGTTTCAACACAACAGATGTGTTATTGCTGCAAACATGCTCACATTACAACCCGATGCTAGTGCTTTTGAAATTTCTTTTCTCTCAAATTGATGTTATTGAGTTAAGGTCAATGAAGAGTCTAGCATTTCTGCTGTGCCCCACTTTGCAAGGACCGCAGCCCTCTGTGGGGAGTGAGAGGAGGCTTGAGGGCTGAGCTCTGCTGAGCTGCCACCCTCTACCCTGGGGTTCTTGTGGGTAGGAGAACTGCACCTCTCACTTCCTCCAGCACCCTCCCTGCTCACTCTCCACACCAGGGAGTAATCACGGAGGGGGTTCATCCTCCTGTTAGTCATTCACTCATTTGTTCATTGGTTCAATAAATATTTTATGAGCACTTACTACGTACCAGGCACTGTGCTGGAGATTGATAGACTCTTTCCTTGACTGAACTCTCTCCTTGACCAGGTTCCTCTGAGCCTTCTTCTCCACTAGCCCTCATCTTTGCCCTAGTAAGACTTGAACAAACACTAATAGAATTTCTAACAGCACAAGGCCTTATCCCTTGGATGGCCCTCCCCTCCCCCTTGAAGTGCCTTTCTGAGAAACCTCAAGGCTGCCCAAGGAGTTTACTGTTTGTTCCAGCAACACCTGATGATAGGGTCCCTGTTTCCCAGCCTCAGAGGGAGTGCATAGGAGCCTAACTTTGACTTGTACCAGTTAGCAAACCCAGATGAGTTTCACATGGGATCAACTTCCCCTTATCACTTTTTATAACTTTTATAATTTTTCATTTCCCTAACTCTGCTCAAGACCCTTTAAAATGCCCAGTGACCTCTGCATTAATCAGATTGAAGCTCAGTTCTTTCCTTTACTGACAGCAGTTATTGAATAAAATTTGTTTTTACTGCCTTAACTAATGTCCAGCTATGTTTATCTCCCTTTTCTTTCTCTTTTTTTTTTCTCCCAAGATGGAGTCTTGCTGTGTTGCCCAGGCTGGAGTGCAGTGGTGCTATCTTGGCTCACTGCAACCTCCGCCTCCCAGATTCAAGCAATTCTCCTGCCTCAGCCTCCCGAGTAGCTGTGATTACAGGCACGTGCCACCACGCCTGGCTAATTTTTGTATTTTGTTTAGTAGAGATGGGGTTTCACCATCTTGGCCAGGCTGGTCTCGACCTCCCGACCTCAGGTGATCCACCCATCTCAGCCTCCCAAAGTGCTGGGATTACAGGTGTGAGACACCACGCCTGGCCTATGTTTGTCTTTGACAGGATAGAGCAATACAGACAACATTTCCAGAATCTGCCCTCCTTGGGCTTACATGTTAGTGGGGAACCAGGCAGTGAACAAGTAAAAGAATGATGTTGGGTGATGTTGATGCAGGGCAGGCGAGCCCCCAAATTGGGGCTTAGTGCCAGGAGGGCTCTTGGCTTCACCCAGGAAAGAATTCAAGGGTGAGCCAGTGGCGTCAGACAGCAACTTTTATTTTATAGCAGCAGCAGCAGAGGTACTGCTCATTGCAGAGCAGGGCTACCCCACAGGCAGTGTGCCCAGAGCAGCAGCTGGGAGGCAGCTCTGCAGCCATATTTATACCCACTTTTAATTACATGCCAATTAAGGGGAAGATTATGCAGAAATTTCTTGGAAAAGAGGAGTAACTTCTGGGTTATCAGGTTGTTGCCATGGAAGAGGGCAGTAACATTGCCATGGTGTTGCCATGGCAATGGTAAATTAACATGACATACTGGTGGGTGTGTCCTATGGAAAGCTGCTTCTGTCCCATCCCTAGTCCTCAGTTTGGTCCAGTGTCTGAGCCCCTCCTCTGGGGAGTCCAGTCCCACCTTGTATTAGTCCGTTTTCACGTGGCTGATAAAAACATACCCAAGACTGGGTAATTTATAAAGAAAGAGGTTTAATGGACTCACAGTTCCACGTGGCTGGGGAGGCCTCACAATCATGGTGGAAGGCGAAAGGCATGTCTTACATGGTGGCAGACAAGAGAGAGAATGAGAGCCAGGTGAAAGGGGTTTCCTCTTAATAAACCATCAGATCTTGTGAGACTTATTCACTACCATGAAAACAGTATGGAGGAAACCGCCCCCATGATTCAATTATCTCCCACTGGGTTCCTCCCACAACGCGTGGGAATAATGGGCTACAATTCAAGACGAGATTTAGGTGAGGACGCAGCCAAGCCATATCATACCTTCTATCTCATTGTGGCGGGTCTGTGATTGCAGGGGGGTATTAATGGGGTTTCAGGATGGTCTCTAGAGAAAGTAAAATTGGACAGAAACCTAAAGGAAGATAAGCTAATCTTTTAAAGAGCGGGAGAAGGGCCTTCTAGTCAAAGGGGACACAATGAAAAGGAACTTGATGCTATTAAGAATAGAGCAATAGATAAGGCCAGTGGAATAGGTAGGAACCCACCCCACATGCCTTGAGCCTTGACACATTTAGATTTTAAAAGCCAGAGTAATGCTGTGATTTGGAAGGGGAGCAAATAAGCCTGAATAAAGTCAAGTTTGAATCACGAAATTGGACTGTGGAATTGGATTGAAGTGAAGCGAGTGATGAGGGCAATGCTGTACTCAGATGATTCCGTGGCTCAGAGCGGCTAGAGCACACAGGAGGCTGGGATGGTCTGTGATTTTTTTGACAAAGGCTGTCATACTTGCTCCTCGTAAGGCACAGCCTGGAGAGCAGTGGGCAAAGAAGTGGGAGGCAGCGGAAAGGTTCTGTGCACATGTGTCCTTGGGTACTTCCCACTTGCTGATTGGCTTCCAGGGTGCAGTTGGTCTCCCTTTTTCTCCCAGAGCTTGAGTGCAGTCTTGATGAGCCACAACTACATCTCCTACTCAGAAAGAAATGTCTGGGGGTATCCACAGTGAAGCTGCCTGGAGGATGCTGAAAGTATGGTGGTTAAGAGTGGCTCCCAAAACATATGCTCTTTCCAAACATAAAGAAACCCACAATCTGTCTGTCACCCTAATTGCTCCTCAGCACTACTGAGTGTAGTGTGGGCTAACAGGACAGGAAACAGGAACATGGGTTAAAAACCCATGTTCGAATTGGAGTATTCCAAGACCAGGATGTGCTGGAGGTAATAGTGAATTACCTCCTCCAATATCACTGTAGAAGAGATTCTGGAGATGCCTAGAGAGTTTCTCATGTTGGCACCCACATATGTTTCTAAGCCTTTTAGGGGTCTTGTGGACACCTCAGTGGGTCTTGGAGCTGCTCTTTCTTTTCTGTTTTTGATTGCATTATTTTTTAAAAAAATTTCGATAGGTTTGGGGGGAACAGGTGGTATTTGGTTACATGAGGAAGCCCTTTAGTGATGATTTGTGAGATTTTGGTGCATGCATCACCCAAGCAGTAAACACTGAACCCAATTTGTAGTCTTTTGTCCCTCACCCTCCTCCCACCTTCTCTCCTGAGTCCCCAAATTCCACTGCATTATTCTTATGCCTTTGCAGCCTCATAGCTTAGCTCCCACTTATAAGTGAGAACATGCAATGTTTGTTTTTTTTCATTCCTGAGTTACTTAGAATAATAGTTACCGGTTCCATCCTGGTAGCTGCAAATGCCATTAATTCTTTCCTTTTTATGGCTGAGTAGTATTCCATAAACAATTTGTTTATCCACTCATTGATTGATGAGCATTAGGGCCGGTGCCATATATTTGCAATTGCGAATTATGCTGCTATAAGCTTGTGTATGCAAGTATCTTTTTTGGATAATGACTTCTTTTCGTCTGGGTAGATACCCAGTAATGGGACTGTTGGATCAAATGGTAGTTCTACTTTTAGTTCTTTATTAAACTTTAACTAAATAAAACACTATTTTCCATATTGGTTGTACTAGTTTACATTCCCACCAACTGTGTAGAAGTGTTCCCTTTTCATCACATCCATGCCAACATCTATTATTTTTTGCTTTTTTGATTATGGCCATTCTTGCAGGAGTACGGTGGTATCACACTGTGGTTTTGATTTACATTTCCTTTATCATTAGTGATGTTGAGCATTTTTTCATATGTTTGTTGGCCATTTGTACATCTTTTGAGAATTGTCTATTCATGTCCTTAGCCCACTTCTTGATGGGACTGTTTGTTTCTTTCTTGCTAATTTTTTTGAGTTTGTTGTAGATTCTGGATATTAGTCCTTTGCAGGATATGCAGGTTGTGAAGATTTTTCTCCTACTCTGCTGGTTGTCTGTTTACTCTGCTGACTGTTCCTTTTGCTGTGCAGAAGCTCTTTAGTTTAATTAAGTCCCACCTATTTATTTTTGTTTTCGTTGCATTTGCTTTTGGGTTCTTGGTCATGAAGTCTTTGCCTAAGCCAATGTCTAGAAGGGTTTTTCTGATGTTATCTTCTAGAATTTTTATAGTTTCAGATCTTTGATTTAAGTCCTTGATCCATCTTGAGTTGATTTTTGTGTAAGGTGAGAGATGAAGATCCAGTTTTTTTCTCCTATATGCAGCTTGCCAATTATGCCCACAGCATTTGTTGAATAGGGTGGCCTTTCCCCACTTTATGTTTTTGTTTGCTTTGTCGAAGATCAGTTGGCTGTAAGTATTTGGGTTTACTTCTGGGTTCTGGATTCTGTTCCATTGGTCTATGTGCCTATTTTTATACCAGTACCATGCTGTTTTGGTGACTATGGCCTTACAGTATAGTTTGAAGTCAGGTAGTGTGCTGCCTCTAGATTTGCTCTTTTTGCTTAGTCTTGCTTTGGCTATGTGAACTCTTTTTTGGTTCCACATGTTAGGATTGTTTTCACTAGTTCTGTGAAGAATGATGATAGAATTTTGATGGGAATTTCATTAAATTTGTAGATTGCTTTTGGCAGTATGGTCATTTTCACAATATTGATTCTACCCATCCATGAGCAGGGGATATGTTTCCATTTGTTTGGGTTATCTATGATTTCTTTCAGCAGTGTTTTGTAGTTTTCTTTGTAGATGGCTTTCACCTCCTTGTTTAGGTATATTCCTAAGTATTTTATTTTATTTTATTTTATTTTATTTTATTTTATTTTATTTCTGCAGCTTTTGTAAAAAGAGTAGAGTTCTTGATTTGATTCTCAACTTGGTTGCTGTTGGTGTATAGCACAGCTACTGATTTGTGTACATTAATTTTGTATCCTGAAATTTGCTGAATTTATTTAACAGTTTTAGGAGCTTTTTGGAGGAGTCTTCAGAGTTTTCTAGGTTTACGATCATATCATCAGCAAACAGCAAGAGTTTGCCTTCCTCTTTACTAATTTGGATGTCCTTTATTTGTTTCTCTTGTCTGATTGCTCTAGCTAGGGCTTCTAGTACTATGTTGAATAGAAGTAGTGAGAGTGGGCATTCTTGTCTTGCTCTCAGAAGAAATGCTTTCAACTTTTCCCCATTCAGTATTATGTTGGCTGTGGGTTTGCCATAGATGGTTTTTATTACACTGAGGTATATTCTTTGTGTGCTGATTTTGCTGAGGGTTTTACTCATAAAGGCATGCTGGATTTTGTCAAATGCTTTTTCTGCATCTATTGAGATGATCATGTGATTTTTGTTTTTAATTCTCTTTATGTGGTATTACATTTATTGACTTGCATATGTTAAACCATCCCTGCATCCCTGGTGTGAAACCCACTTGATTATGGTGGATTATCTTTCTCATACGCTGTTGGATTTGGTTCACTAGCATTTTTTAAAAATGATTTTTGCATCTATGTTCATCAGGGATGTTGGTTTGTAGTTTTATTTTTTTATTATGTCCTTTCCTGGTTTTGGTATTAGGGTGATACTGACTTCATAGAATGATTTAGGAGGATTCCCTCTTTCTCTATCTTGTGGAATAGAGTTAATAGGATTGGTACCAGTTCTTCTTTGAATGTCTAATAGAATTGAGCTGTGAACCCATCTGGTCCTGGACTTTTTTTTTTGTTGGTAATTTTAAAATTATTATTTCAATCTCACTGCATGTTACTGGTCTGTTCAGGGTTTCTAATTCTTCCTGATTTAATCTAGGAGGGTTGTATATTTCCAGGAACTTATCCATCTCCTCTAGGTTTTCTAGTTTATCTGTGTAAAGGTGTTCATAGCAGTCTTGAATGATCTTTTGTATTTCTGTGGTGTTGGTTGTAATACCTCCCATTCCATTTCCAGTTGTGCTTATTTGGATCTTCTTTTCTTCGTTAATCTTTCTAATGGCCTATCAATTTTATTTATCTTTTTAAAGAACCAGCTTTTTGTTTCATTTATCTTTTGTATTTTTTTGTTTCAATTTCATTTAGTTCTTCTCTAATCTTGGTTATTTCTTTTCTTTTTTTGACAGAGTCTTGCTCTATCACCCAGGCTGGAGTGCAGTGGTGCCATCTCAGCTCACTGCAAGCTCTGCCTCCTGGGTTCATGCCATTCTCCTGCCTCAGCCTCCTGAGTAGCTGGGACTACAGGTGCCCGCCACCACACCTGGCTAATTTTCTTTTTATTTTTTAGTAGAGACGGGGTTTCACCATGTTAGCCAGGATGGTCTTGATCTCCTGACCTCGTGATCCTCCTGCCTTGGCCTCCCAAAATGCTGGGATTACAGGTGTGAGCCACTGCACCTGGCTGGTTATTTCTTTTCTTCTGCTGGGCTTGGATGTGGTATGTTGTTGTTTCTCTAGTTCCTTCAGGTGTGGTCTTAGATTGCCTATTTGTGCTTTTTCAGACTTTTTGATGTAGGCATGTAAGGCTATGAATTTTCCTCTTAGCACTGCCTTTGCTGTATCCCAGAGGCTTGGATAAGTTGTGTCATTATTGTAGTTTAGTTCAAAGGATTTTAAACTTTCATCTTGAGTTTATTTTTGACCCAATGATCATTCAGGAGCAGGTTATTTAATTTTCATATATTTGCATGGTTTTGAAGGTTCCTTTTGGAGTTGATTTCCAGTTTTATTCCACTGTGGTCTGAGAGAGTACTTGACATAATTTCAATTTTCTTAAATTTATTGGGACTTGTTTTGTGGCAATCATATGGTGTATCTTAGAGAAAGTTCCATGCGCTGATGTGTTGGAGGCCACACAAGTGCTTCTTGTGATTAGGCATGATTGAAGCCTGTTAGTAATAATGAGAACCTGTGATCAGTTAAACAGCTGACCAATTGTTACCTTCTCCTCCTTGCTCTTGTTACCCAATATATAAGAAGGGCTGTGGAAGCTCGGTGGCTGCCTTTGCTCACTAGAAGTAGGGAGCCCTTATCTTTTCTTCTTCTCTTCTTCTCTCTTCTTCTTCCCCGTGCTAGCCTTTCCTTAAAATAGTTTCTTTTGTTTTCTGTTACCATTTCTATGTTCATCCCTTTGTTCAGTCTTGTAATGACGGTCTCAAGCAGTAACAGTAAAAACTGCTGCAATGAGGGTCGCAAGTAGTAGCTGTGGCAGTCAGCCGCACTGATGAATAGGATGTATATTCTGTGGTTGTTGGGTAGAATGTTCTGTAAAATATCTGTTAAGTCAACTTGTTCTAGGGTATAGTTTAAACCCAGTGTTTCTTTGTTGACTTTCTGTCTTGATCTATCTAGTGCTGTCAGTGGAATATTGAAGTCCCCCAGTATTATCTTGCTATCCCATTTCTTATGTCTAGCAGTAATTGTTTTATAAATTTGGGAGCTCCAGCATTAAGTGCATATATATTTAGGATGATCGTGACATTTTCCTGTTAAGGCCTTTAATCATTATATAATGTCCCTCTTTGTCTTTTTTAACTGCTGTTGCTTTAAAGTTTGTTTTGTCTGATATAAGAATAGCTACTCCTACTCACTTTTGGTGTCCATTTACCAGGAATATCTTTTTCCACCCTTTTACCTTAAGTTTATGTGAGTCCTTATGTGTTAAGCGAGTCTCTTAAAGGTAGCAGACACTTGGTTGGTGAATTCTTATCCATTCTGCAATTCTGTATCTTTTAAGCGGAACATTTAGACCATTTACATTCAATGTTAGTAATGAGATGTGAGGTACTATTCAATTCATCATGCTATTTGTTTATTTGTTGCTTGAATACCTTGTTTTTTTGTGTGTGTGTTTTTGTTTTATAGATCCTGTGAGATTCATGCTTCAAAGAGGTTCTGTTTTGGTGTGTTTCTAGAATTTGTTTCAAGATTTAGAGCTCCTTTTAGCAGTTCTTGTAGTGCTGCCTTGGTAGTGGTGAATTCTCTTAGTGTTTGTTTGTCTGAAAAAGACTATCTTTCCTTCATTTATGAAGCTTAGTTTCACTGGGTACAAAATTCTTGGCTGATAATTGTTTTGTTCAAGGAGGCTGAAGATAGGGCCCCAATCCCTTCTGGTTTGTATAGTTTCTGTTGAGAAATATGCTGTTAATCTGATAGGTTTTCCTTTATAGGTACCTGGTGTTTTTGCCTCACAGCTCTTAAGACTCTTCCTTTTGTCTTGACTTTGGATAACTTGATAACTATGTGCCTAGGCGAGGATCTTTTTGTGATGAATTTCCCAAGTGTTCTTTGACCTTCTTGTATTTGGATGTCTAGATCTCTAGCAAGGCTGAGGAAGTTCTCCTTAATTATTCCCCCAAATATGTTTTCCAAACTTCTAGATTTCTCTTCTTCCTTGGGGATGCCAATTCTTGGGTTTGGTCATTTAACATAATCCCAGACTTCTCAGGGGCTTTGTTAATTTTTTTAAAATTCTTTTTTCTTTGTCTTTGTTGGATTGAGTTATTTCAAAAACCTCGTCTTCGAGCTCTGTAGTTCTTTCTTCTGCTTGTTTGATTCTATTGCTGAGACTTTCCAGTACATCTTGCATTTCTCTAAGTGTGTCCTTTATTTCCTGAAGTTGTGACTATTTTTTATTTATGCTATCTATTTCACTGAAGATTTCTCCCTTTCTATCTTATATATTTTTAAAAATTTCCTTAAGTTGGACTTCACCTTTCTCTGGTGCCTCCTTGATTAGCTTAATAATTAACCTTCTGAATTCTTGTTCTGGCAATTCAAGCATTTCTTCTTGGTTTGGATTTGTTGCTGGTGAGCGAGTTTTTTGTTTGTTTGTTTTTTGTTTTTGGAGGTGTTAAAGAACCTTGTTTTGTCATATTGCCAGAATTATTTCTCTGGTTCCTTCTCATCTGGGTAGGCTATGTCAGAGGGAAGATCTAGGGCTCAAGGCTGCTGTTCAGATTCTTTTGTCCCATGGGGTACTCCTTTGATGTAGTACTCTCCCATCCCCTTTTTCCTAGGGATGTGACTTCCTGAGATCCAAACTGTAGTAATTGTTATTTCTCTTCTGGATCTAGCCACCCAGAAGGGCTACAGGCTCTGGGCTTGTACTAGGAAGTGTCTGCATAGAGTCCTGTGATATGAACTATGTTTAGGTCTCTTAGCCAAGGATACCAGCACCTGCTCCAGTGGAGGTGGCAGGGGAGTGAAATGGACTCTGTGAGGGTCCTTAGTTGTATCGTTGCTTATTGTAGTTTTGTGCTGGTTGGCCGCCTGCCAGGAGGTGGCATTTTCAAGAGAGCATCAGCTGTGGTAGTAAAGGGTGGTGGGCAGAGCCCTAGAACTTCCAAGAGAATATGCCCTTTGTTTTCAGCTATCAGGGCGAGTAGGGAAGGACCATCAGGTGGGGGGGCAGGGCTAGGCATGTCTGAGCTCAGACTTGCCTTGGGAAGGGCTTGCTGTGGCTGCTGTGGCGAATGGGGGGTGTGGTTCCCAGGTCAATAGAGTTATGTTCCCAGGAGGATTATGGCTGCCTCTGCTGTGTCATGCAGGTTGTCAGGGAAGTCGGGGAAAGCTGGCAGTTACAGGCCTCACCCAGCTCCCACACAACCCAAAAGGCCAGTGTCATTTCCACCATGCCCCCCACCCCCCACCTCACCAGCACTGAGTCTGTTTCCAGGCAGTGGGTAAACAGGGCTGAGAACTTGCCCCGGGCTACCAGCCTCCAGGATGAGAAAGCAAGCAGGACTTTCATGCCTCCCCATATCAGATCTATGCCCTCCCCGGAGTTCTGGCTAGGAAACTCTTGTTGGAATTGTTACAAAGTTCAGTTGGGGGTTTCCTTCTCCCTGTGGTCTTTTCCAAGTTCCTCTGGCAGCCCTCCCCAGGGACCCCTGTGAAACAAGTCAGAAATGGCTTCGCTGGGGACCCAGAGAGACTGCAGGGCTTTCCTGCTGCTTCCTCTACCTCTGTATTTCACTCAGGTGTCTACATTGTCTCAGCTCATGTAGTACTCTCCCATCCCCTTTTTCCTAGGGATGTGGCTTTCAGATTCCCCAGTGAGGGTGTGTGTTCATGGGCATGATCTGGACTTTCAGATTCCCCAGTGAGGGTGTGTGTTCATGGGCAGATGATTCTCCTTTCCCACTTTCAGTTTGGGCACGCACAGTATTTGGGCTGTCTCCTGGGTCCTGCAGGAGTAATCTGCTTCCTTCAAAGGGTCTGTGGATTCTCTTGGCTTTCCTGGTATATTCCTGCAGTAGTTCTTGGAGCAAAAGTTCACAGTGCGAGTTTCCACACGCTTCTCTGTCCATCCGAGTGAAAGCTGCAATTTAGTCCTGCCTCCTATCCGCCATTTTCCCCCCTCTCCTGGGAGCTCCTCTTTCATACTTTCTGTGACTGGGATCCTCTCTTCTTCCCCATTTCAGTCACTTTTTGAACAACTTTGCATTTGTACAGGTGAGACTGGTGGGTTTTCCATTTGCCTAGGAGGTCGGAAACTTTAGGTATAGTATACAATTTACAAACCGCTGTGTGGTGGTTGGTTGCTTGTTCCTTTCACATCACCTGGGGCTGGCAGGCAGCAGCTGGTGTCCCTAAAGAGGTGCAGATGGAAAGCATCAACACTGACAAGAGCCTGTCATCAATTTCCCCTTCCTGATAAGGGAATTTCTCTGCGATTCAGGCCAATTCCCCTGGAACCACAGAGCCAGGAGGTCTGGCTGTGCAAGGGTGGGCAGGAAAAGCCAGAGTACCTGAGATGGCGAAGGAGGAATGAGAGAGACACAGGATGCAGAGCCAGCTAGAATGCAAAGAGTGAGAGCACATCGGAACCAGTCAAACCACCACCACATAAAAGGAAGGGGCTCCCCAGCCCTGAGCATTTCTGAAGTCTCAGGTTCATTATGGGACCTCTTCCCATAATGTTCCACCAATATGTCGATAATACCTACCCTGCAGGTTGCTGTGAGGTTTAAAGGAGCTAATGTACATGAGATACCTGGTCCAGCATGTTGACCCTATGGAGTCCCTACAACTACCAATGTTATTTAAAATAATTATTAAAGTGGTGGACCCAAGTTGTGTCAACAGAACAGACTATGTGAGATCCTGATGGCACGTGCTCCCTCTCTACCTGCCACTTGACACTTCAGAGTCTCAGGGCACATGTCATATCTCACCTCAAATGAGGTGCCAGGTTGGCCTAGGGCAAGAATTCAGAAGGATTGGGAGGAGAGATCAGGGCTAGGAGAGGGCACCCAGCTTGTCTCCTCAGAGCAGAGGGGCAAAGTCAGCCCTTTGCTCAGGGTTTGCTAAGCATCCACTGCAATTTCGCATCAGTCCCTCCACTGAATCTCTGTTTGCTGGCCATGCCTTAAAAAACAAATACTGGTCAGTTGTCAAAGTTCACTTGGTCTTGACAGCCAAAGCCAGGAGCATTTGGCCAACATCATGAGTCTGATGACTCAGCAGAGTGGAGCCCATTGCATGCTCAAGCAATGCTTTAAAGCAAGTCAGGAATATTAATACAATGAGACTGCTTAGTCAATCTGCGCCCTGCTGGGTGAATCACACTCCAAACACCTGTAGGTAAGAACATTCGCTGCAGCTGAGTATATTGCCAGCAACCCTTCCCTGGTGCCTGTTTCCATCTCTGGCAGAGGGGACCTCCTTAAAATGTTGCCTTCAGACAAACTGTCTACACAGCACTCAGACTATGTCAGTCAGTATGTAAACTAGGAATCTTTTTACAGACAGTGAACGTTAAAACCAGCAGGACACCATGAGTTGTTCAAAGAGAGTGATAATAAAAAAATGGTTAGAATTTGAAACAAAAGGGAACAATCTCTTCTTCATACAGGATAATAACAGAGCAAACGTATTATAAAATCAATGCATTATTGGCACAGACCTGCAACTCAGCAGGTATCCAAACAGTAATGTGATGAATGGTAACATGGCACTGAAAATCTTCAGAATCAATACCGTAGGTGCACATTTGAGGACTCCTTAAACATCCCCTTCCAAGCCCCTGCCATCACCCCTGGGTATTCTACAAAGCAGAGATGGCTTTTCAGAGTGGCCCCAGGGGAGGAGCAGTTGGCTCAGCATCCCGGACAGAGGTCACCAGAGTGCCCCAGCCATGTGAAGGCAGGCTAGCCAAGGGTTCCACCCCAGAAGAAGCATTAATACCTTAGGTACAACACAAGCTACGAATTAATTGAATAACAAATCGACCTTTTGGAATGGCCTAACTTAAAATTATAAAATGAAATATATTTGCTAGTCTCCTAAAACATTCACTTTTCTGCAGGGCTGCCTCTTTCTACTGCTTGTAGTGAAGAGTCCAGCAAAGAACTTAGCAACACGATCGGCTTCAGACACGTGGATATTCAGCGATCCTGGAACACATCTCGGGTGTCCCTTCTCACCTCTGGTGATGGTTTTGCCTCCCAAAGTGTCCTCTCCTTCTCCTTGGCTCTAATCCTACCCAACTTCCCAGAACCAGTGTACACCCTGCCCCGGAATGCCTTTCCTGATCACCTCATCTTGTAGAGCTCCCTCCTTCTTCTGCATGTATTTGTCTCATAATCATTCCTGTGTCTTTTACTGTCCCTTGATGTATTGTTTAGATTCATAATATTATGATTATGTAGCTTCCCTCCTGTTGCAGGATTGCTTTTTTGCAGGGACTGTGCCCACCTTCATGTTTTCCATAGGATGCTTCTCAGACGTAGTGTGTAGTACAAATGCCCAAGATCTTGTTAAAATGCAGTCTGACTCAGTGGTCTGCCTGGGAGCAGGCCCTGAGATCCTGCATTTCTAATAAACTGTCAGGTAATGTCAAAGCTGGTCTGTCTGGGGACCACACTTTGAGTACCAAGGGACTATCATATCTAGGGCAATGTCACGTGTGTGGTATATTTTCAACAAATAGCTATTCATCATGGGCTCTTTTACCTATTCTCCACCATGGCCTGCGGAGCTGAGTCCTCAGTCCCCTTTGAGGAACAAATACATAGAGGCCCTGGAAACGGTGTGCTGGCCTTTTGGTCATCCCAGAGCCAGGATGGGCTCCACGCTCCTCCCACCTGCTCTGGCCTGCAGCAGCATTCGCACGTTCCTTCTATGAGAAAAGCGACATGCATCAGGCACTATGAGACGGCGCTGACAAAAAAGACAAAATGTCAGGTCTCAGAGTCTCGAAAATTTCCTGCCCATTAAATAAGCGTTCCTCGGGTTGTTTTCTCCATCACTGCTAAATATTGAAGTCATAGGTCTCAGAGTGTGTAGGCTCAAAATGTGCTTCATTCCAGAAGCCACTGTTTCGTTGACTTTACAAACCACATAAAATAGTTTCAATACTGAAAACATCAAGCTTACACAGATAAATGATATTTTGCTATGGGACTGAGTATTTTTAATAAGATCCTATTTCCTGGGGAAAGAGGAAAAATCAGCAATGTAAGCAATAGCAGCAAGGAAGACCATTATGGTTCCTAAGTGATCCAACTACTGATGATAAATGACATAGCAACATGTGCATTTAGCTTTTTTTTTAAACTATGTTCCATGCTAGTAAAGAATAAACTAGCAAAGAACAATATCCTTAAAACAGCTAGACATATTTTCAATACATCTAACACGTAGCCTTCAAAGTAACCAATGTGAATTTGAACTGAATGCTCCTTTTTTGTTGTAGCTGATGTGTCTCTTTTTTTTTTTTTTTTTTTGAGACGGAGTCTCGCTCTGTCGCCCAGGCTGGAGTGCAGTGGCCGGATCTCAGCTCACTGCAAGCTCCGCCTCCCGGGTTCACGCCATTCTCCGGCCTCAGCCTCCCAAGTAGCTGGGAGTACAGGCGCCCGCCACCTCGTCCGGCTAGTTTTTTGTATTTCTTAATAGAGACGAGGTTTCACCGTGTTAGCCAGGATGGTCTCGATCTCCTGACCTCGTGATCCGCCCGTCTCAGCCTCCCAAAGTGCTGGGATTACAGGCTTGAGCCACCGCGCCCGGCCTGATGTGTCTCTTAAGATCTCAATGAGTATAGGTTAATAGATAAATAGAATAAATTGTAAACTGCTCTGCTGGTGTCTAGCACATAGCAGGTATTCGACAAAGGAATGTTGTTCAACAAAAAATGAATGAATGGAGAGAGGAAGACAGGAGTAGGCACCCTTATAGCTTTGTGAATGGGTCCACAGTGTGGTATTTCATACTTGAACCAGAAGTCGTATGAAAATGAGACACGAACATTTACAGGGTCATAGTCCTATTATTAAATAATGGGTGCCACACTGTACAGCTTGTCCTTAACTGACTAAAGATAAACTCTGCATATAGGCATTGATGACACATGGATATAGAGCTACCAATGACTCAGTTGACCAGGCCAGTGACACAGTATTGTTTAATGAAAAAATATCTACCCTATTACGTATTTATGCATATACACTCACTGAAGGTCTATATTATGTCAAGTCCTGAGTACCTTAGGTTTCCATATAAGAATTCATTTGCTTTAAAAAATTGGAATGCATCACTCTGAAACATTTACATCTGTAAAAAACAACCATATGCATTTTCTTAAATGGTTTCTTTCAAAATCCAGAAGAAATCAGAAAAAAACTTATAAAGATGATTATATAAAAGAAAGAACTTTTGGCCGGGCATGGTGGCTCACGCCTGTAATCCCAGCAGTTTGGGAGGCTGAGGCGGGCGGATCAGGAGGTCAGGATATCGAGACCATCCTGGCTAACATGGTGAAACCCCGTTTCTACTAAAAATGCAAAAAATTAGCCGGGCGTGGCGGCGAGCGCCTGTGGTCCCAGCTGCTGGGGAGGCTGAGGCAGGAGAATGGCGTGAACCCGGGAGGCGGAGCTTGCAGTGAAGTGAGATCGTGCCACTGCACTCCAGCCTGGGCAACTGAGGGAGACTCCCTCTCAAAAAAAAAAAAAAAAAAAGAACTTTTGTATCATTAAGAAAATCTGGCCAGGTGCAGTGGCTTATGCGTGTAATTTCAAAACTTTGGAGCCTGAAGTGGGCAGATCACTTAAGGTCAGGAGTTCGAGACCAGCCTGGCCAACATGGTGAAACCCTGCTTCTACAAAAAAATATACGAATTAGCTGGGTGTAGTGGTGCGTATCTGTAATCTCAGCTACTCAGGAAGCTGAGGCATGAGAATTGCTTGAACCTGCAAGGTGGAGGTGGCAGTGAGCTGAGAATGTGCCACTGCACTCTAGCCTGGGTGACAGAGCAAGACTCTGTCTCAAAAAAAAAAAAAAAAAAAAAAAAGTATTAAGCAAAGTGAAAAAGCAAATAAATTTTTAAAAATGTAAATTATAACTCAAAGGGTTAATATCCCTAATACAGAAAAGATTATAAAAATAGAGAAACAATAGAAAAATGACTGCATAGAAAATGAGCTAGAGATATAGTCAGAGTTCACAGGAAGAGAAATGTAAACAGCACTTCACTATATGCTCAATCTCATTTATAAGAGAAAAATGAAATTTAAAACTGCACTAATACGATTTCTCATCTATCAAATTGGAAAAACTCCAAAAGTTTGACAATATCATGTAATTAGCAATGCTGTGGGGAAATGGGCACTGTTGGTCATTGGTGGTGGAAATATAAAATGGTACAACCTCTATAAGGAGGAATTTGGCATTGTCCAGCAAAATGATGTATAAATTTACCTTTTGCTCCAATTATTCCACTTCTGGCAATCGATCTCAAGTAAGATACCCAAAAATGTATGCACAGGATATGAATTACATGCAGCACAAATGCCCACCAACAGGGGAAAGTGAACAAACCAAGACATGGCCAGACAATGGAACTGAAGCAGGCAACAGCACTCTAGAGCCTGGATCGGGGTCTCTAAATACTGTTTCTTACTGAAAGACACGGGCTCCTTAAAAAATGGCTAATTCCAGGTCTGGAGTAATAAATGTGCAAGATGAATTCCAGAACATGTTGTCATACAAGAGATCAATCAATCAATCAATCTAGTTCTCAAAGAGTCAGGTCAAAAGGAAATGATCTAACTTTTAGAAGCTCGCTCTGGCCAATGAAGGGACAATTGGAATATCATCAAGGATAATAACTGTAATGGACTTGAACACACAGAACATGCTTGAATCCCTGAATTTATAAAAAATTTGGAAAAACCTTACTGGTTAACTTTAGGAGATATTAGAAATCCAACTTACTGTTTTTAAATCAGTGAAAAAAAGGAAAACATTAATTCCTTTCACCATTCCTATATGAAATGTACTTTAGGGAAATCAAATCATTGATGAGAGGAAGCTTCTCTTTTTTTTTTTTTTGAGACGGAGTCTCGCTCTGTCGCCCAAGCTGGAGTGCAGTGGCGCGATCCTGGCTCACTGCAAGCTCCGCCTCCTGGGTTCACGCCATTCTCCTGCCTCCGCCTCCCGAATAGCTGGAACTACAGGCGTCCGCCACCGCGCCCAGCTCATTTTTTGTATTTTTAGTAGAGACGGGGTTTCACCATGGTCTCGATCTCCTGACCTTGTGATCCGCCCGCCTCGGCCTCCCAAAGTGCTGGGATTACAGGCGTGAGCCACCGCGCCCGGCCGGAAGCTTCTCTTTACAGAAGTTTTCCAGTTAGTAAAAAGAAGATGATAGAATATAACTATTGTACAATCTCTGATCAATTAATGAATTTAGGCAGTTCATAAATAGTTGCTATTGATAAACAGATAACCAGACAATATGTATCTTGTGATGAAAATACTCAGAACCACATGTGAATTATCCTAAAAAAGAAACCAAAAACAAAGAAATAAAGAAAAAAACCAGAACAAGATCACAATGCAAGCAAGCTTTTATCTAATTACATCTAATCATCAACTTACAGGAAATACAGAGGAAAAAATAACATGGTAAATGACACCACAGAGATGCAATCAGCAACATAAACACTGTGGAAAATTCTCAAGACAAACTGCTGTCTTCAACAAATGAGTTATAAGGGGCAAGAAAAAAATGGAGTCGGTACCCACAGATTAAAAGATATTTTAGAGACTTGTCAACTAATTGCAACATGTGGATATGGATCTTATTTAGATCCTGATGCAAACTATTAAGAAAAGGATTTCTGAGATAACTGGAGGGATTGAACAGTGGATAATTTCTAATTTTGTGATAACATTTAAAAAAAGGGTGCTTATTCTTTTCTTTTCTTTTTTTTTCTTTTTTTTTTTTGAGACAAAGTCTCACTCCATTACCCAGACTGGAGTGCAGTGACACAATCTCGGCTCACTGCAACCTCTGCCTCCCGGGTTCAAGCGATTCTCCTGCCTCAGCCTTCCGAGTAGCTGGGATTATAGGCACATGCCACCATGCTGGCTAATTTTTTGTATTTTTTTTTGTAGAGAGGGTTTTGCCATGTTGGCCAGGCCGATCTTCAACTCCTGACTGCAAGTG
>NW_012103699.1:1616286-1658556 GCF_000951045.1 Mandrillus leucophaeus
CACTCCATTACCCAGACTGGAGTGCAGTGACACAATCTCGACTCGCTGCAACCTCCACCTCCTGGATTCAAGGGATTCTTGTGCCTCAGTCTCCCAAGTAGCTGGAATTAAAGGAACATGCCACCATGCTGGCTAATTTTTTGTATTTTTTTTTGTAGAGAGGGTTTTGCCATGTTGGCCAGGCCGATCTTCAACTCCTGACTGCAAGTGATCCACCTGTCTCAGCTTCCCAAAGTGCTGGATTACAATCCAACCACCATGCCTGGCCATTTTAAAGAAATACATATGTTTAGAAATGCCTCAAAAGAAATTATATGATGTCTGGATTTTCTTCAAAGCAATCTGATGGGAAGAGGGAATGGATGGTGGTATAGATGAAATGAGATTGGTCTTGAGTTGCTGATTGTTGAAACTGGGTGATGGGTACATGGCAGTTCATTGTATGATTTCCACTTTGTAAATGTTGAATTTTTGATAATAAAAAGGTAAGACAAAATGTAAAATTAAATAAAGGAATAGGAATCTTCTGTATCTTCCCTGTTTCCCTGCCTGGGTATGTGATGACTTTTATTTCTGGAACACTTTACTCCAAGGCTCCTGTAAACGTCATGGGATTCAAATCCGCTCTCAGTTGCCTTTGCAGTAGGAGGTGGCCAATGAGGGAACTAAGGAAGAGAGGTGAATGAAGTCCCTAAGACTAGGACTTTAAATAAAGAGTGACCTGACAATTCTAAATTCAGTGACACGATCTCTCCTAACCAGGTGCTTGGAGTTGGATAAAGAGGTGCATGTGTGTACAACGTGTGTACCTGTGTGTGTTCTAATGTCTTAGCGGGACATGAGCATCTTCCTTGAGTTGCTAGCTAGGCCTTCTCACTCAGCAGGGAGGAGTGTGCTCTCAGCTGCATTCACCATGCAGAAGTGATGTCTTTCCTTTACCTGAGCCCCTCCGTCTGAAGAAAGGGATTTAAGAAAACCTGAAGGTCAATGCGGCCATCCCTCTGTCCCTATTCCAGTAAGCTCTAAACTTGCACCCAAGGAAACACCATGGGATGCACTGACCTTAAGATCATTAGGCATCTTTGAGAAGATCTAATGTGAAGGATTAGCCACATCCTTTTGAGAAAGAGGGAAGTCAGAGAGCCCCACAGTGGAGAGATGACCACCTGAGGCTCACCTGTAGAACCAACAAACCACCAGAACTGGAGCCACAGTCTGTCATTTCTAGCCAGGTACTGTTGTCACTCATCCCCATTTCCTAGAGGTTGGCAGTGGATTACAAAAAATGTCTATGGAAATCAGGCCGAAACAATTCTAGGATCGAGCTATAGGAGTGATACTGCTGAACTGTTGAAATTTTCCTTCTGCAGTGAGTCTGACAGCCCAAGGTCATGGAACTTGAGAAGAGGATAGAGTCAGGTGAGAGGCTTTTTCCTTTTTTCTTTTGCTCTTTCATTCCAAAGAAGCATACTGAATTCCACTGCTGAAGTCAAAGAGGCTTTTGCTGTCAGTCTTAGATAAATGCTTCATTCTGCTACGTGCTGCTCCACTCCCTTTATTCTCCTCTTTAATTGAACCTGAATTGCACAGTTATTTTTAACATAATTGGTAAAAATTCAAGAGAGTTAATGCCGTGTCCTTGGCTCATAAAAACCTTGCTTTTCCTTAGATGAGCTTCAACTCAGTGCTGATAAGAATGCCAGGTATTAACTGTAGGATGACTATAGTTAACAATAATATGTTATTAGTTTCAAATAGCTAGGAGGAGGATAGTGAATGCTCCCAACACAAAGAAATAACAAATGTTTGAGATAATAAATATGTGAATTACCCTGGACTGATCACTATACCTTATGTGTATTGAAACAGCACCATGATGTACAATTATTGTACATCATGAATACGTACAATTACTATTTGTCAACTAAAAAAATGTTTTTAAAGCCTGGTATTAGTGAAGGAATTTTTGAACATTTGAGTTAAACCTGCTCTCCCAAGTATTCAGATTTGTTTTATAAAACAAAGTCTCCCCTAATTGTCTTTGTTTTAAATGCTTTCCATTAGCTTCATCCATTAGCTTCATCAAGAAGATGGACCTTTAGCCAAACTGGAACATTCCCTAAAATTCTCTGTTCACGGAAACAATCGGCATAGGAGTTCTATTCTACTCAGGTCTGAAATTATCGCAGCTTAGGAAGTTCTCAGCTGTGCAGAGTCAAGAAACAGAGTCATGAAGGAGGCTCAGTGGAGGGAATGTGGGGCCCGGAGAGGGAACACCTGGAGCTGCCTGTGTCACATTGAGCCATCACACACCTCTCTGTGCACGTTTCCATGTTCATTAAAAGGAGGTGAGAGTCCAGCTTATGATACGTTAGAAAAGGAAAAACTGTGGCGACAGTATCAGATCAGTAATTTCCGGGGGTTGGGGGAACGATTTTTAGGGCAATGAAATGGCTCTATCTGATACTGCAATGATGGATGCATGTCATTAGACATTTGTCAAGATCCATAGAAGGTACAACATCAGGACTGAGCCACAATGTAAACTAGGAACTCTGGGTGGTGATGATGTGTCAGTATGTGTTCATGAATGGTAGCAAACGCAGCACTCCAATGGGGGATGCTGACAGTGTGGGAGGCTGTGCATGTATGGGGGCAAGGGGTTATATGGGAACTTTGTCCTTAGTTTTGCTGTGAACATAAGACTGCTCTAAAAAAGTCTTTTTCTGTTTTTTCCCTTAGGTCAGGAAGCTTCTACCCTCTCCTATCTCCTAAGACTTCTGAGAAGTTCAGTGAGAGAAACAATATAAATGGTGGCTGAAAATGGCCAGATAAATATATGTAGTGTGCTTATTCTTAAAAGTCATAGTAGGAGGTTTTATTCCAATTGACTGAAAGAATTGGAGGGATGAGTTCGGTGGCAAGGGGCATGGGCTAGGTGATCTCCCTACCACCTTTGCCTTGGGACTTCATGTGAGAAGCAACATAGCCCAAGTACATAGTGGGGCGATGGAATTTCCACAACTGAATGACAACAGTCTTTCAGAGGAGGCAACTGGGGCATGGTGCTCTTATTACTAAAATGCTATCATTGCTCTAACACTTTTAGAATTCCTCTTTTGGAACAAGTTTCCAGAATCTCATTTTAGCATTCTCAAGTTATGAATTTGGTTTCTGGAAGGGGTTACAGTGTGATAAGTAAAGCATGCCCTCAAGTGATTATAAAGCAATGATGAGCTGATGTTCTTGTTTGGTGGTGAGAAATGATAGAGATGCCATCCAGGCGAAACTGTACTATGATTGCACAACAGAAAAATTGTATTAAACCATGACATGCCCTGTACTATCTAAGATCAAATTGTTTTGATGTCAGCTTGTCAAGTTCCAATCCATATGTTCCAATATAAGACCACAGACTGGGTTAAGAGTAACTTCTCATGGACCCATGCATTTCAAAGACCATCTGAGTTCAGCAACTGACCTGATTCGCAAATTCTTACCAATCTCTGTTTCCTAACTTCTATCTTAAAACAGTACCCCATAACTAACTCTGCTCCTACAACTCTGTAAGTTCCTCCTTTAGAGACATGGAGACTCTGAAAGTTAGTGCTCTCCCTGCTCGGTAAGTGTAGTAAAGCTCTTTGTGTGGTCTTTGGATTGGGGGCTTCCACACTAGGCAGGGGCCAAACCTGTCCATGAACCCCTATGCTTTTTCACGCTGTTTTCCCCCTTTCTGGCTTCCTCACTCACAAAGAGAGTTTAGCTCTGTTCTTGTATACTTCTGTCATCCAGGTGGCTTGGAGGTTCTTCCCTCTTAGAAGTATTTATGGTTTAACTTGAAGCCTTAGAAGACCACTGTATTAGTCCGTTTTCATGCTGCTGATAAATACTTGCCTGACACTGGGCAATTTACAAAAGAAAGAGGTTTAATTGGACTCACAGTTCTACGTGGCTAGAGAGGCCTCACAATCATGGTGGAAGGCAAGGAGGAGCAAGTCACATCTTACATGGATGGCGGCAGACAAAGAAAGAGAGCTTGTGCAGTTTTAAAACCATCAGATCTCGTGAGACTCGTTCACTACCATGAAAACAGTGCAGGAAAGACGTACCTGCATGATTCAGTCACCTCCCACTGGGTTCCTCCTATGACATGTGGGAATTGTGGAAATTACAGTTCAAGATGAGACTTGGGTGACAACACAGCCAAACCATATCAACCACAACTTGAACAACATTCCAGGGCCCTCACAAGAATAATCCTCCAAAGAAGAAATTTCAGTTCTGTGCTGTTTGGGTGTAGGGAAAGACCTTGCTCAGAGCTTCTGGAACATGGTTATAGTAGTCCAGAAAGCATCACAACAAGAACCAGGAGAGGTGTTTTGTTGTTGCTGTTTTTTAATTAAAGTAGGCTCCTGGTCTTCACTTGTAGATGTTCAACTTCAGTCTATCTGGCGTACAACCCAGGGACTTGCATTTTTTATGACCACCCAGATGAAGCCATGGTGGTTCTGAAGTAGAATGCTTCAGACTGAAAAGGCTACCCCTTCGGCTCCCTGTCAGTCCACCTTGGCTGGGTTCTTTTCTGGTGGGCTGTGAGTGTGAGTCTAGTGACCATCTCAAAGGGCTTCCCAATTGATTCTGATAGAAATGCTATTCCTTCATAGAAGGTCGAAGTCAGAGGAACCAGCTTGTCCCACACATTTATGGCTGAGGGGGGCTTTGGGGTCCTCAAGGTGCTGCGAGTGGAACAAGCATGAGTTACTGCAGCTGAGTCCCTTCACAGCATCGCACCAAAGATCTTCTCTTTCTCCAGGTTGGGAATAGGCTTTTCCACTCAATGAACAGATGGAGCAGCTTTCTCTTTTCCCCAAAAATTAACTGCCTTAAAACACTTGAAATCTCTAGCCATCCGCAACTGCTGTGTGATTCTTCCTCTTTGGGTAAGAATGGGGAGCTGCCAAGTGAAGCAGAGTGTGGAGAAAGGCTTCAGAGCTTCTTGGTGCCAGAACTTGTTTCATGCGGAACTCCAGCATATGGCTCAGGTAGGAGATCATCGATGTCCCAGAAAAAAGGGATGTCCCGTGCTCTGCCTTCTGATCCTCTCCAACCCCTCTGGCAGAAGGGCTGAAGGTGGGTGGGAACAAGTCCCAGGCACTTAATGTTGGCAAGCACTTTTGAGGCAGATGGAATCTTTGAAGGGGAGAGTGGGCTCAGAGCTATGCTTGAGAAAGAAAGGGTTTGGCTGGAGAAAGAGTGAAGGCCAGGGACCCATCACTCATAAGGAGACAAGTGGCACAGTGCAGCAAGGGGTGCTGACAGTGGACCTCCCTCCACACTGACCTGGCCATCCTACTGGGAACCCACTGATGGCTCTTGCCTCTGAGAGCTGCTCCACACCCAGTGCTGCCTCTGTCCTCTGCAGAGAGCTGAGCTCTTGGCCCTGGTCTTTTGCTGTCTAGAAACCATGGACAGTCCTTCAGACCCATTGGTTTATCTGGACTCTCTTTCTTTATTTTTTTTATTTTTTATTTTTTTGAGACAGGGTCTCGCTCTGTTGCCCAGGCTGGAGTGCAGTGGTGCAATCACAGCTCACCGTGACCTTGAACTCCTGAGCCCAAGTGCTCCTCCTGCCTCAACCTCCCACATAGCTGGGACTAACGGCATGAGCCGTGGCGTGAAGCCCAGACCCTCTCCTAGCCAGTTGATGGTGTGGGGCTGCTATTTCTTCCAACACATGGGATGATTTAAATAGGTTTTTGGGATGGTTCTAAATAACCTCCTCCTCTTGCTTCATCAAAGGGTGAAGACATGGTTCTTACCTGTTATGCACAAGGGGAAATGCAGATAGCATGTAAGAAAGAAAAATGATAAAAAATTAATTGTCCCACTTCTTATGGACAATGGGAGAGAATAAAATAGTTAATAAAGATTGCTTCTTTTGACCAAAATGAAGAGAATTTTCCCAGGGCAGATACTGCTAGAACCTCCTTTATTAGATAGAGATCTGAATAAAATAGTACATTGAAGTGAGAGGTATTTAAATGAAAAAGTTTATTGGACAGGGTAACTATGGTGACAGCCCCACTCAAGATACAAAAACTGTATGCCTCTTTCTGAGCCTAAGCAAATTCTAAAATTCACGGAAGATCTCTGAAAAATATAGGATGGGAATCGGCAGCAAAATCTGCCTACGAGTCTGCTAGTATCTCAGATGACAAGATGCCTTCCACCTCCCTTCCTGTCCCCAGGAGGACTAAACTCTCTGTTGGATGCAGATCTCAGCCTTCTTCCCTTCATTCCCTGCCTAATATTCCCTTGGTCCCTTAGTGAAAGCTTTTTTCTGTTTTTTTGAGACGGAGTCTTGCTCTGTCGCCCAGGCTGGAGTGCAGTGGCATGATCTTGGCTCACTGCAACCTCCGCCTCCTGGGTTCACGTCATTCTCCTGCCTCAGCCTCCAGAGTAGCTGGGATTACAGGTGCCCGCCACCATGCCCAGCTAATTTTTTGTATTTTTTTTTTTTAGTAGAGACAGGGTTTTACCGTGTTAACCAGGGTGGTCTCTATCTCCTGAGCTCGTGATCTGCCCGCCTCGGCCTCCCAAAGTGCTGGGATTACAGGTGTGAGCCACTGCGCCTGGCCGTGAAAGCTTTTTCTTTGTGGCTTAGGTAAAGAACAGTGCCCTTGTTGGGCTGCTGCGTGAATGAAGTTGATAGGCACCTTGTTGACGATGTTTCACACAACATTTTCCAAAATTGCCCACTCACAGAGGGGACCTTCCGGCCTCATGCTCACGTTTATTCTGCGTTTTCTCCAGGATGTGCTTTCTGCAGGATCTGTGGTTGGGAAGAGCATGTTTGTGCACACACATAGATGTCCATACACAAACGTGCAGTGGAGTGAAACCTGTTTCAGCACCTGGTAGCTGTGTGATCTCTGGCAGGTGACTGACTTCTCTGAATCTCAGGTTCCTTGTGTGCAAAATGGGGATTATAACCAGCTCTCTCAGAGACAGGGCGGGATTAAGTAAAACAGTGTCTGTGACGCATAAGCATAAAATCATTCCTGGCACATAGTAGGTGCTCAACAAATAGAAGCTATGATTTTCATTATCTATTCAAGGTGAGTAAAACAACCAGTTTTTGGATCCACTAATGCAAGGCCAGGAGGTAGTAAACCAACAGATGGAAGGCTGGAGTGAAGAGACAGGGAGGCTACGGGCTCAGTGTCCAGTGGGTTTTGTTAGGAGCACTGTCTGCTTGTTCTCAGGGTACACATGAGGTGAACAGGTGCCCTGGTGCCTCCCTTCATTCATCTCACATCTTTGGCACAGAGTTGCCATGAAGTGGCAAAGCCAGTGTTCAACAGAGGCCACCAGCACAGGGACAAAACATTCTCTGTGGCACCACACAGGACTGCCACGTAGAGCTGTCCAGCTCGTGCTTGTACCAGGATGCACCAGAGTGAGGGGTGAGTGGGGCCTGGAAGAGGCCTCTGGTTCTAATTCCCCAGGTGGCCCCTTTCCAGCTGTACACAGGGGTCCTGTGGGGCACACACGGGCACATTCCCCAGGCTCCATAGGAGAACATCGTTCCCAAGCCCACCTTCTCACTTTCAGATCTGATTAATTTGTCAGAGAGAGGAGGAAACCCTTGTCCTCAGCAGAGGCTGGACTCCTAATTTAAGGCAATGCTTCCCTTCTCTCCCACTGAAGGAGTCCAAATGGCCTTGGGGTAGCTTTAGCTCCTGGAGACAGGCGGCTGTGGTCAGAATGTCCCACTGCAAAGCCAAAAGGTATTTAAAACCTCACATTCCATCCTAAAACTTCCCAAGGATTTTGCATTCGAATCCACATTGTGGCAGCTTTTGTTTTAATAATGAATCTTCTATGCTCTGAATCTGGAACCATGCTTGCCAGTGCTTTTGCTCTGCCCCCACCACTTCTGTTCTCCAATCTAGGACCCCAGAGTTTGAGAGATAAGGGTGTAGCAGTGCAGGAAGTAGAAATGCATGGGGTTGAAGGACAAAGAGCCCACAGTAGTCAGGCTGCCTAGTTCAAATTCTGCCTGAACTCCTAACTAGCTCTGTGATTTGGGGTAAGTCACTTACCCTCTCTGGGCCTCTGGCTCCTCACATGTAGTACTAGGGTGATAATAAGAGTGTCTACCTTTCAGGGCTTTTGTAAGGACTGAATGAGTTAATGTACCTGAACTACTTAGAACAGCATCTGGTGTATAATAATCCTATGTAAGTATTTAGTATTTTCATCGTGATCATTTATGAGCTTTCACGAGGGAGCTGAAAAGCAGTTTGTATTCCAGCCCCTCCACCTGCTCCTAGTGAAATGCTGGACAATGACTGCACCCCTTGGTCAGCTGGCTATCAGAGCCCTGAGTTAAAGGGACACAGGCATTAAAAAGCATGAAAAATGATTGTTTGGTGAAATCTGAAGAGGTCTGTTAACTAGCCAACAGTGTTGTGTCAATGACAATTTTCTGGGTTCAATTTTGCCTTAAGGTCAGGGATGATGTTACCATTGGCGGAAGTTGGAAGTGGGACACGTGGGGCCTCTCTACTGTTTTTGCAACATCCTGTGAGACGAAAATCACAGCCATGCACTGCATAGTGATGTTTCAGTCAACAACAGACCGCGTATATGACTGTGGCCACGTTGGATTATAATACTGCATTTTTACTGTATCTTTTTTACATTTAGATATGTTTAGAGACATACACACTTACCATTGTGTTACAATTGCCTATAGTATTGAGAACAGCCACATGCTGTACCAGTTTGTAGCCCAGGAGCAAGAGGAAATAGCATATAGCCTGGGTGTGTAGTAGGCTATACCATCTGTTTGTGTGAGTGCACACTATGATGTTTGCACAATGATGAAGTCACCTAGCAATGCATTTCTCAGAATGAATCCCATTAAGCGACACTGAACTATTTTAAGAACAAACAGTTAAAAAATTCAGCCAGGTGCAGTGGCTCACACCTGTAATCCCAGCACTTTGGGAAGCCGAGGTGGGTGGATCACTTGAAGTCATGAGTTCGAGACCAGCCTGGCCAACATAGTGAAACCCCATCTCTACTAAAAATACAAAAATTAGCTGGGCGTGGTGGCACGCACCTGTAGTCCCAGCTACTCGGGAGGCTGAGTCAGCCTTGAACCTGGGAGGTGGAGGTTGCAGTGAGCCAAGATTGTGCCACCGCACTCCAGCCTGGGTGAAACAGCAAGACTTCGTCATAAATAAATAAATAGCTAAAAAATAACTGATGTGTTCTGGGGGCTGTGGCACTGACTCTATTGCAAGGCACCCTGAGATTTCAGCTTAGGGACTAGCTAGAAGGGTAGGTGGGGGTCTGGACTGGAGGTGTCCAACTGGGTGCTGGAGGCCAGGAAAGGTGAGGACACAGAAATCCACGCAAGCAACGGTCAGATGTGAATCTGTGCTAAAAAGGAGATGAGCTGGACATTCCTTCCCACTTTTCACTGGGTAGAAACAGTCATCAGCTTCTGGGGTTGGGGAAGTAGGGCGCTGCGGGGTGAGGGGATAACTGAGTCCACAGTCCATATAATAATTACATACATTTATGGGGTTCATAGTGATGTTAAGGTACATATAATGTATAGTGATCAGATCAAGGTAATTAGCATATCTATCATCTCAAACATTTATCATCCTCCTTCTAGCTCTTTGTAGTTAAGAATATCTTATTCTTAACTACAATTATCCTACAGTAATACAGAACACTAGAAATTATTCTTCCTGTCTAGCTCTAATTTTGTAACTTAACAAATTCCTCCCTATCCCCTCCTTCCTCCTACCCTTCCCAGCCTCTAGTATCCTCTGTTGAGAACCACAGTGTCCCCAGCTCTCTGATGATAAGTATCATGTGTCTTGGGGCACTGGTCTAATTTAAAAGGCTATAGTTTCTGAGGCTCTTTCCTTGAAGATTTGATGCGGTGGGCTTGGAAGCCAGGAATTTGTGTTGAATAATTATCCAGGTAAATCTTAAAGCAGACATTGGTGCTGCACAGACACCCCCCTCTGTGTAAGAAATTTACATCTGTCTCAACATGTGCCAGATCACATCACCTCCACTGTGCAAAGCCCTCAAAAGCAGTCATTGTCACCCCAGCTACATGTCAGAATCACCATGGGAGCTTTGAAAAATCCCTGTGTCCCAGGCGCACCCCAGACTAATTAAGCCAGGGCCTCTGGGGCTGGGGACAGAGCATCAGTGATCCCAATATGCAGAATCCCCTGGAAAACTAGCTGCAACTCAGGTCACCTTGCCCCACTCCAGCTTCTGATTCAGGGGTTCTGGAATGAGACTTGGGAATGTGCATTTCTAACAAGTTCTCAGGTGCTGCTGGTGGTTTCAGGACCAAACTTTGGGGAACCCCTGAGTTGGGGAGAATTGAGCAGAATGAGAAGATTCAGAATACAGCCCCATAGCTGACAAACACTGAACCTATTTCTATGATTATAGGATGCATGGAAACTTTTCTTAAGTGAGCTAACTGTGAGTCTGCAAATTAAATTTCTTAATTGTGCTCTTGGCTTCACCCAACAATACTGCTTGGGCTTGCCAAGATCCTGAGAGGCCGACTGTTCCCATGGCAAGGCCACATCAAAGTGACTTGGGAGGAAAGGAAATTGCGTTAGTGCAACCATAAGTACTTCTTGTAAATGTTCTTTCTTGAGCGTTCCTCAAACTCACCCTTAGGTTAAATTAGGTAACTGGTCACCTCTTCTGCTGTCTGAGGACCAAATATTGTTTTCAGCTCTGGCCTCAGGCAGCTTTTGCTCTGTGTTGTGAATGCTGCACTTATAAAGTCAAATCCTGGAGCCTTAGGAAAAGCTCAGGCCTGTGGTGAGGGGTAGGATATCTCAGGGAGATGAGTCGTTTGCTTCTGGGAGGGGCCTTACTCGGGGTTGTCTTGTGTTGGAACAGGCACTCTACACCTCGGGTCTGCCTGCCAGCAGGTGACCTGACCACTAACAAGCCGCCTAAGGACACCTGGCCAAAATGTATGCTGAAATGGTAGAATCCTCACTTCTCTACTGGCTACTTGGCTTTAGATCCTACCTGGGAGACAGCACAGTGAGACAGAAATAACTGTTTCTGCATCAGCTAGATCAAGCTCATGCTCCTTTCCATATGAGCAAGTGGTTTAACCTCTACGAGCTGCAGTGTCCCCCTCTGTAATGGGGTCAGGCCATCTGTGAAGCTCCAGTGAGGATTACATGGGACAGTAACTCATGTAAAAGCCCCCAGCACAGTGCCAGCAGAAGGGACTTCATGAATGACTATACCTAAGGTTCTGTTCTTTCAGCCTGTCTTAGGGTAGGATACTGAGAGAGTGGGGCTGGAGAAGAGGCATGAAGGATTAAGATGTTTCCCTGGGGGCCGGACGCAGTGGCTCATGCCTGTAATCCCAGCACTTTGGGAGGCCGAGGCAGGCAGATCACGAGGTCAGGAGATTGAGACCATCCTGGCTAACATGGTGAAACCCCCTCTCCACTAAAAAAACAAAAAATTAGCCGGTAGTCTCAGCTACTCAGGAGGCTGAGGCAGGAGAATGGCGTGAACCCTGGAGGCGGAGCTTGCAGTGAACCAATATCGCACCACTACACTCCAGCCTGGGCAACAGAGTGAGACTCCATCTCAAAAAAAAAAAAGAAAAAAAAGACATTCCCCTGGGAAGAACGTGCATCTCCTTCCTAGCAGGACATCTGGGGACTCTACATTCATCTACTGGGCCATGGTGAGGCCAGCAGCTTGTAAGCCTGGACTTCCTGTGGAGCAGGTACTTGACTTCCTCCTGCAGTGGCACTGTGGGCCCCATGGTCAACAAGATGTCCCCGACAGGCAGTTTGTCCCTGTCCAGAGCATCACAGCCAGGAACTCCCAGAAATCCAGCAAAGTTTCCAGGCAGAGGCCAGTGCCCCTCTGGCTGCCCACTGTGACACAATCCCAGAATGTTAGAGCCTGGGGGCCCAGAGCCAGGAACGCTTTGTCCTTATCATGTTGCTAACCATCTGCTGGGCTGGGATGAAGACCCTGGCCTCCTGACGATAGCTCCTATGCTGAGCTCATTAATCTCATGTGTCAGCTTGACGGGGCTAAGGGATGCCCCGGGAGCTGGTAAGACACTCCCGGTGCGTCTGTGAGGCTGTTTCTGGAAGAGATGAGCGTTTCAAACAATAGGCTGAGTAAAGAAGATCTGCCCTTGCCAATGCGGGTGGGCATCCTCCAATCCACTGAGGGCTGGAATAGAAGAAAAAGGCAGAGAAAGGACAAATTTGCTTTCTTCTTGAGTGGAGACATCCATCTTCTCCTGACACTGGACACTGGGAGGGTCCTGGTTCTTGGCTCTTTGAGTCTGATTGGGAGTCACACCTTGGTTCTCAGGCCTTTATACTTGGTCTGAATTTCACCACCAGCTTTCCTAGTGCTCTAGCTTCCAGACAACTGGTCCTTCATAACCACGTAAGCCAATTCCCATAATAAACCTCCTCTTCTATAGATCTCTCTCCAAGAGAGGAAGGAGTGTGACTCCCCCCGCTCCCAGCAGGCAGGTCGTTTGACTGTGTGTCTGCTCCCGCCTAGAGGGAGTCCCCACCGTGGCTTCCCTCTTCACGGTTAGGTTTCTGAGACTGCAAAGCCACTTTTCTATCCCAGAGGCCTCCCTGCCACTACCCAGCCGCGCTGCTCTGCTGTGCGTGGCAAATATAGTCTTGAACCCTCACCTCTGCATTTCCTGCAGGCACCCAGCAGCAGAATCATAGACGCTGTGCTCCACATGCCAAGAGGCATTAACAGCCACTGTGTAAACAATGGTGACCTTCTGGCAAGCTGTCTTGTCCTGTCCAACTTGGAACAGTGGCCCGGAGAGGCGCTCTGCTGCATCATGGCCAGAATAGCAATGACACAGGATGGTCTGAGCACAGTCCTGCGCCTCCACCTTATTAATTACGGGAAGAGAGGATGAAGGGCTCTAGAGGTTAACGGAGAAGTGCCTGCAAATGCCTCGGCTGTGTGGAGTGATACGCCACGTCAGCAGGGATCTGAAGGCCATCCAGTTGCACGGACCCGTGGGGGAGTACCCCTGGCCATCACAGTTTCTCTGAGAAGCTCAGTGCCATGAACGTGGCACAAAATCTCTAAGGAGCCTTCAGACAGCATCTGAAAGTCATATTTCAGCCCTAGGGTGCAGACAGGACCCTGGCACTGAGGGTCCATGGTCTGCACCATGGCTCAAGTGAAGCACAGCTTGCCATTTTGGAGGTTCTTGACTTCAGAGAACTGTGAGGTCCAGGGCAGGGACCTCAGGCCTGACCTGGCCCATCATTTGTTTTTGTACGTACGGTTTCATCTGCATACAGACACACCAGTGTGCAGGAACTGTCGTTGACTACTCTTGTGCTACAACAGCACGGCAAAGCTAAGTAGTTCGAACAGGGGCCATAGGCCCACGAAGAAAAAGATTCACAGTCTCGCTCATTCCAGAAAGGGTGCCAACCTCAGGTCTAGGAGATAAAACATGGGCTGGGGGGCAAGACAGGTCCTGGGAACAATGGGAACCTGGGGCAATTTAGCCTCACTGCACCTCACTTCAGCTTTCTTCTCTGTAGAATGGGCTCAATGATATTTACCCTACCATGAGGTGGTGGGGATGAAACGATACGATTTCTTGGCACATGCGACCTATTCAATATGAATCCTCTCTCTGCTTGCTATGAAGTGGGGTTTGTGATGGTTGCCCTATCTGCTTCAAAAAGTGGTTGTGATTTTAAGCAGATATGAAAGCACTCTGAAAAGTTAAAGATGCTCTGTTGTAAGACTGTCCTACAAGTATTATTCTTGAGATGAGAAATCTGGAGCTGCCAGCCAGGCTAAATCAAAATACAGTAGTTCCATGTTGATTGATGTGTCATGGGGAAGCCTGAGAAGCCATGGATTTGGGAGGACCCGGTGCCCCTTTGTGGAGAGTCATGTGCATCCCCACTGGGCACTCTGGGGGGTGGCCTGCTTTCCCAGCAGGGCTGCAGCCCATGTGAGCTGTGGGGCCTTAGGCATTTCCTCGGCTTCTCCGAGCCTCAGTTTCCCCACTTGAAAGACAGCAATACCAACAGAAGTGTGGTGAGGATGTAATGAGACACAATGACATAGAAAGGTGGTTCTAAAAATGTTAGGTCTTATTTTCATCCCAATTCTAATTATTGCTGGAATGAACAGCTGAGAGGGTGCGAGTGACTTGCACAAGGGTCCGAGCTGGAAAGACAGGAAAATGAAAAGAAGGCAATGGTATGTAGTAATAGCTTCTAATCCGGCTCCTGAAATAGATCCGGCCCCCAGAGAGGGGAGCAATTCTCCATTTCTGGGCAAAACCTGCGTGACCCAGAGCAATGACAAACGGATCCCTGCACACCCTACGAGCGGCCGACACCACTCTCTGGAGGCAAAGAATCCTTTAAAATCCATTCCCCCTGGGCGTGGAATTACAGTGGAAGTCTCATGAGTTGATGCTTTCTCTAGTGGTCTGGGTTTATTATTTAACCCCATGAAACTGCTACTGAAGAACAGTGAACTGAGGAAGGAACCACAAGATTTTTCAACTTTATAAAGAACGCCTTGGTGCAAGCCAAGGGGACTTACTGCATCCAAAATGGTTCAAGAGTCCTTAATTTTAGTGCAATCCGCACAGCATTCTGTTTGACCTAGGTTAGAGGGCCTTCCTGCTCTCTCCTCTCCTGTTGAACTTAAGGGACACAGAAGTTTGGGGGATGCAACCCTCGAGCCACCTGGTTCTCTCTTCAGAATTCTGGGACACCCCCAGCCTGTCTCTGCCAAACATACCCCTAGAGTATAAGCCCCAGCTTGGCTTCCAGACAGGCACACACAGCCCCAGACAGGACAGCTGCTGCCCTTCCTGCAAGGGTGAGAGGTGATAGTGGAGATGAAATGATCTATTTTCTCTATTATTAAAGTTAAGCTTCTATATGGTACTATAAGGTGGATAAATGCCATTATACATTTTCCAAACTCACTGAATGTACAACACCAAGTAAGAGCGAACCTTCATATAAACTGTGGACTCTGGGTGATAATGATGTGTCAGTGCAGGGTCATTGGTTGTTTTTTTTTTTTTTTTTTTTTTTTTTTTGAGACGGAGTCTCGCTCTGTCGCCCGGGCTGGAGTGCAGTGGCCGGATCTCAGCTCACTGCAAGCTCCGCCCCCCGGGTTTACGCCATTCTCCTGCCTCAGCCTCCCGAGTAGCTGGGACTACAGGCGCCCGCCGCCTCGCCCGGCTAGTTTTTTTTGTATTTTTTAGTAGAAACGGGGTTTCACCGTGTTAGCCAGGATGGTCTCGATCTCCTGACCTCGTGATCCGCCCGTCTCGGCCTCCCAAAGTGCTGGGATTACAGGCTTGAGCCACCGCGCCCGGCCAAGGGTCATTGGTTGTTAACAAATCAACCACTCTGGTGGGGGCATGTTGACAGTCTGTCTGGGAGGCTGTGTATGTGTGAGGACAGGAGGTATATGGGAACTCTCTGTACTTTCTGCTCAATTTGCTCTGAATATAAAACTACTCTAAAGTCTATTAAAAAATTCAATTCACAGTTGCAAAGACATGGAATCAACCTAAGCGCCCATGAACTGATGTGTGGATAAAGAAAATGTGGTTACATATATATACACCATGGAATACTACTCAGTCATAAAAAAGAACAAGATAGTATCTTTTGCAACAACTTGGATGGAACTGGAGGCCATTAGTCTAAGTAAAGTAACTCAGGAATGGAAAACCAAACACTGCATGTTCTCACTTACAAGTGGAAGCTAAGCTATGAGTACACAAAGGCAGCTAGAGTGGTCTAATGCGCATTGGAGACTCAGAAGGAAAGGAGGATGAGGGATGAAAAACTACCCACAGGGTACCATGTACACTACTTGGGTGAGGGGTACACTAAGATCCCAGACTTCATCACCACAAATTTCATCCATGTAACCAAAAGGCACTTGTACCCTAAAGCTATTGAAATAAAAACATCAAAATTAAAAAGAAAAAGAATGAGCCAAGTGTGGTGGCTCATGCCTGTAATCCCAGTACATAGGGAGGCAGAGGTGGGAGGATGGCTTGAGTCCAGGAATTTGAGATCAGCTGGGGCAACATAGCAAGATCCCATTCTCCACAAAACGGGAGAAAAAAATAATGTAAAAAGATTCTGAGACCAAACATTTTGAGATCCACTATTTTATGAATATATTTTCTAAAGTATAACTTGTTCATGTTGAATTCTTTTGAATTCAATTGTATTTAACTGAAAGGGGAGACCTTCTCTCTCTACAAAAAACTTGATTTTTGCCTTTATTCGCTGTCTCCAACAAATGAGCAGGACACACAGAGCCCTTCGTAATGGTGACTGAATTATAAGAGAGAGGATAAAACCAGATGATGACAGAATGAAACAGATATGTTAAATACACTCCTTTGATGATATGGAATAATATCTACTCATAAGCAAATTTAAGTGCTTTCCATTAATCCATGCTACAAAGTCAACTCTGAGATTTAAACAAGCCGTAACTATATTCAATGCTATACATACGCTATATATACTATACACTAATGCTACTCAGGCAAGCGGCCTGTTTTTGTAAAGTTTTATTACACACACACACACACACACACACACAGATTGAAGCTAGAGGTAAGCTGTCCATGAAATCAACTGAGCAGCCCTTTCACCAAAACAGTCCCAGCTATAGCATGTTGGTACTACAATTGTTTTTGGTAGAGTTTGGTCAACAGCTCAAATGCTTGTCTGTTTACAGATAATATCTTATTTTTCCAAAACACAGGAAATAACGTCTCTGTGCCAATGCCACCCCCACCCAAATCACAGTATCATTTTGCAAAATGTCAGAAAAATATCTTTCTCCGTCTCAGGAATGGCTAAACACAACTGTCCCTGAGAAAAGTCCCAGCAATGTTTTTACAGAGTGCCGTGGTAAATTGCCCTACCTGATGTCTCATTCACATGGGAGAACTTGGTCTTCATTCCTGCCAGCTGTGACAGGCCAGCAGGAGTTAGGTGACTCCGCATGCTATTAGACAAGAAGGTAAAACAACAAACCAACAAGCTTTGATGTCTGTATTTTAAGTATCACTGTCTGTGCAAGCTACATGGCCACCCTTCCAATGACTGTGCCTGGAGTGACTGCAAGGTGGCGGATGGCACTTGCTCAGCTGCTACTCACAACCCTGGGGTACGTGGAAGGAGAAAACAGGAGAAGAGAGAGGAAGAGAGGGAGAGGAAAAAGAAAGAGGGAGGGAGTGGGAAGAGAGAGGGGAAAGAAGTTGGGGAGAGAGGGGAAAGCAGGAGGGAGGGGAGGCAGGGAAAGAGGAGAGAAAGACAGAGGGAAAGAGAAAGAGGGAGAAAGAAAGGGAGAGAAAGAGACAGAAAGAGTAAAGGAGACAGAAGAAGATAAAGAGAAAGAGAAAAGCAAGGGAGGCGAGGAGGGGAGAGAGAAAGCAGAGAAAGAGAAAAAGAGAGGAGAGAGAGGCAGAGAGAGAGAAAGAGAGAGAGAGAGAGGGAGAGAGAGATATTTCTACAATCCATATTCCTTCTTTTTCTTCTACAATCTCTGCTACATTCTAATTTGCTTTTTTTTTTTTTTGCATTAGGAAGGAGATATTTTTTTCTTTTCTTTCGAGAAGAAATATTCTTTTTATTCCTGAAATTGGGAGAAGAAATCTGACAGTTACTGAACAAGTTATTTCACTCCTCGGCACTGAGCAAAGAGAAGTTAAATGTTTCTCAGAGAGAGGTGCAGCAAAAGGGGAAACCCTGTAGGAGGAGGGCATGGCAGATCTGGAAGAGAATCAAAGTCAAGTTCACAAGGTAGGTCTGGAGAGAGAGAAAGAGCTTTGCCAAACTTAGTCTGTGAGTTTAAAAATAAGGCTGTTTGATGGGCACTGAAACACCCATCTGTTGGGTGCATGTTCTTCTCTACAGAAAGCATTTGCTCTTGGAAGTCCATCAAGAGGGAAGCATTTCATATCGAATGGACAAGCATAGCAGCCCCAGTCTGCAGTTCCTTCAGGCATGGCCAGCTGGGCCCTCTCACTCACCATTTGTTTTCCTTGCCCTTCTCCCTCCATCACTGTACACGCTGGAGTCACCTGTTTACACTCTCACTCACTCACTCTCATTGTCTCAGCAAACCTCAGCTGAGATGTATGTCTTTGTTTCCGCCTTCGTCTGTCCTATTCTGTGTGTAACTCTTTCCCTGTGCCGTGTCTACCACATGACTTGCCTCCTCTTTCTCCCTAACACTCAGAACCCAGCAAACAAGAGGTGCACTGCATCACCGAGGCATGTGGGTACTTACGACAGAAGGAAGGTATTCACATCAACATCTAAGGTGTATTGTATGATGCACCTTGCGGAAATACCAAATACTGCAAGAAAAAACCAAAACTGATAAAAGTTCAAACTTTTGTGATGTCTTAGAAATGGGGTAGTCCCTATGGGTACAGGCACTGAGCAACCTGCAAGGCAGAGGGAGAAATTCCCCAAAGAGCAAAGCCGTCTGTGCAAGCAGCTGTGGGAGCTGTGATGGAGAGTGGAGTCTTTACAGACGTGGGCAGAGTGGGACCTAGGTCATGGTTCTTCTTTACCATTGACATTCTCAGAGCATCTACTTTTTGCAGAGTGTTACTACCCAGGGAAGCTGCATGCTGGGCACCCTCCCTATGAATTAGGAAGAATTTGGCCATGACTAAGCTACCTTCACACCTTGAATTCCTGAGAGATATATGCACAGGGAACCCCAGGCAAACAGAAGGGATTCATTACTGTTTGGCTTGGGGCCTTTATCATCTGACATCCTCCCAGCAAGCTGGACTGAGTCTCAATCATCCCTTTGACTTTTTTGCTCTGATATCCTTGGTTCCTTTTTCTAAGGTCTTGAGATATTAAAGCTTCAGTGGCTGCACAGGTCAAGTAAAGAGAAATCTGCTCACTCTAAGTTCTGCTGGGCTTTGGCATGTGAGGGGCTCGCTGGGGACAGCAGAGGTGAGCCAGGCAAGGGAGGGGTGGTGAGGCAAGGAGAAAGTGGTCTGGACCCAGTCTTGCCCTGTCACACCAGCTACCCAGGAGAGAGCCTTCCTTAGAAGGGGAAAGGAATTGAAGCAGGTGTTGCCCATTACAAGATTCCACTTATAATCCCTCTCCTCCTTCTGTTGAAGACTTTTTTTTCTTTTTTTTTTCACAGAGGCTTAGTTGAGTGTTCCCAGAATCCATGAAATCCTCCTCTTCACTTGAGGGTGTGGGGATGAGAGTGGGGCAGGGAAGAGAAGCCACTCTGAGCTTCTCCAAGACGGAGGACACAGCATCGCAGCCACAGACTTCCCACACTCCATGGGACACCCTGATACTGACCCGTGGCACGTCCTCTCTGTGTTGGATTTCGCCATGAATCTACATCACAGGCTGGGCTGGCACTGAGAGGCACATCTCAGGAGGGTCAAGAGCTTATGAGTTTTCTCCCAGCAATGGCGAGCCCTGCTGCAGGGTAAATCAGTAAAGAGGCAGGAGTGAGCCCCAGACAGCACAGGTCAATTAGACCTGGGTGGCAGCAAGGGTGGTCCAAGGGACCTGTGCTCAGATATGAACTGGGGCAGTGGGTTAGGCTGCAATATCTCTTTGAGGCCATAAATGGGTGGGAGAGGGGAAGAAAGTACACGTCAAATCTTGCATTCAGTGGGAGATCCAGAAAGGGTGCCCAGGGGGCTGAGCCCCGAAGTTTATGCACAAGCCGAAGTATTTTGATATATATATTTTTGAGATGGGGTCTCACTTTGTCACCCAAGCTATAGTGCAGTGGCACGATCATGGCTTGCTGCAGCCTCAACCTCTCAGGCTCAAGTGATCCTCCCACCTCAGCCTCCTGAGTAGCTGAGACAACAGGTGCATGCCACCACACCTGGCTAAGTTATTTTTTTTTTGTTTCACATTTTCCAGCTGCTAGCCACTGGGCAATTTTTGTATTTTTTGTAGAGATGGGGTTTCTTCAGGCTGGTCTCAAACTCCTGGGCTCAAGTGATCTGCCTGCCTTGGCCTCACAAAGAGCTGGGATTACAGGCATGAGCCACCGCACCTGGCCTCTAGGAATTTTGATGGAGAGTCACTAGAAGAGCCCAGGAAAAGGCATAATTTGCCAAAAAGATGGGAAGCAGCATAGTGTAGCTCTAAGTGCAGTGTAGCATCAACCTCTGCAGAAAGACAAATTTGGATTAAAAATCTCACCCCAGGATCTACTACCAGTTTGATCTCGAGCAAGGTACTTCACACTTCTATGCCTCCTTCCTCCATCTGTAAAGTTGGGATCATAATACTGCCTACCTTGGAAGGCCATTGTGGGATAAATGAAATAAGTGAAAACAGTTAGCCCAGTGGTTGGCACAGAGTAAATCGCAAAAAGTAACTGAACCAAGGCTGATAATTCTTCCTGTTGAGTGTAGAATGACAGTATGAGTGGAAGGTGAGTGCTGAGAGCAGGAGGACACTACAAAGCAGCTGCAGTGTCTGGAGCCTGGGCCACCACCACTGAGGGTCACAGAAATGGAGAGAAGCAGGAAAGGCTGGATCAAAGAGAGATGGAGGAATAGCCCGACCCTATTAATTTAACATTTTACGGATGGCATACATGGCATTGTTGACAAAGACAGACGTTGATCCACACAAAGAGAAAAGATACCCAGTTTTATAAGTGATAACAGTGTTTCAGCTTTGATGTGTGTCCAATATGTATAACATGTACACTTGGGTTAAAGTTGCCTCACAGAGCAGAGAACAGCTGCAGTGAAAGCCATAGGGTCTCAGGAAGACGGGACCAGGGCTATTGGCTAGTCAATCATTTTCAATCATTTGAGTTAACAAGGGGCTCAGTGCTTCCTGATGCTCTTGGTTAGCTGGGACCACGAGCCTCAAGAACACTTGGGGATCACTGTAAGTAGAGTGACCGTATGTTCTGGGTTGCCCGGGACAGTCCTGGCCTGTGCTTATTGTCCTAGCGTAATAGGAATAGTGTCTTTCTCATGCTTCTCGTACCCTGGCTTGGGTGATCCATATTTAACCCAACTCGAAGGGAGAATTCCACATGTGAAGTCTCCAGGTTCTCCCTGGGCAGAGATGGAGGCATTAGCTTCACCTTTGGAGTTGAGAGCTTGGGTTCCAGAGCCACTGTTACTCCTCTAGCAAAAGCCTGGAACAGCCTTGTCTCCAACAACACTGTTGTGCTGCCTGGGTCTTCTCTAACTTTCTTGCAAGTACAGGCCTGAGTCTTTCATGGTTCCTGGGTTGACGCTGGTCTGAAACTTCAACATCGATGGCAGTGGAAGAAGAGCAGGGGTGCTATTTTTAAAATTGTTATGTGTAGGCCTGCTATATATTTCTGTCCTCAAAGATAATCATGTATGCTTAGT
This sequence comes from Mandrillus leucophaeus, assembly GCF_000951045.1. Classification (NCBI taxonomy): domain Eukaryota; kingdom Metazoa; phylum Chordata; class Mammalia; order Primates; family Cercopithecidae; genus Mandrillus; species Mandrillus leucophaeus. The sequence continues at coordinate 1,637,795 of NW_012103699.1, forward strand.
GAGGATCTTGAGGTTTCATGGCAATTGCCATTAGCCCACATGGCGTGAGGCTGGGCCCTTGATGGAGAAATATAGGACTTCATCCTTGAATCCAAATCCTATCAACAGATATTAATGATCCTAGTAAATGAAGGAGGCAGGTTTCAGTGCATGAAAAATGTGCTCTGTGTCTCTTTAACTTCTCTATGCCCCATTGTCCTCAACTATAAACTAGTGCTTTGGTACCAATGATTCCTGCAGCATATACAGGTCTAAAATCTTGTGAGAAATCAGTCCAGACACAAAGGGCCTGACAAAGGTATACTTTTCAGCTCATTTCTGCCATGATTGTGTAGTGATTATTGTTAACATCCCCACCTAGACCATGAGGGTAAATACACAACTGAATGAGTGAGGGAATGAAGGCATGGATGAATCCCTTGCCTACAAATTACACTCTAGAAGGAAAATTCCACATGTGAAACAAAATTTTGATTATGAGATTACGAAGAGGGTGACCAAAGATTACAAAGAGGGTGAGACATTGATGGCTCCAGTGTGTAAAGCCTATCCGAGAATTCCCAAGGCAATGTTACTTTAGTACATTTTTATTGGCAAAAGTTTCTTCTCCGTATAGGTATATTTTAATTTTTATTTTATTTGTTTATTTTTTTGAGACGGAGTACAGTGGTGCGATCTCGGCTCACTGCAACCTCTGCCTCCTGGGTTCAAGTGATTCTCCCGCCTCAGCCTCCCGAGTAGCTGGGATTACAGGCACCTGCCACCACATCCAGCTAACTTTTGTATTTTTGGTAGAGACGGGGTTTAACCATGTTGGCCAGGCTGGTCTCAAACTCCTGACCTCAGGTGATCTGCCCACCTCAGCCTCCCAAAGTGCTGGATACAGACGTGAACTACTGTGCCCAGCATATGCAGGTTCTTAAGTGTCTGAAGTGCCAGTAGTTCTTCTCACTGCTTGTTTTCCTTGGCGAGGATTAGTTTCTCAGAAATACTGAGAATGGCATGCATGGGTTTAGGTCTCAGTTAGTAAATGTTCGACTTAAATATGTCACACATCTTACACAAACTTCACATTTGTGTGTGTGAAGAGTGTTGCACTGAGAAAGTTCTATAGCGTCTATAATGCTCTGGGTATGAGAGACCCCATGCAGTCCTGGTATAAAGCAAAAGTGGGTTCCATTCAAAAAATAGTGAAACATTGTTTCAAAGTTCAGATCAACAAAAAACTCTAAATATCTTTATTATTTACTTCATAAAAGGATGGGAAAAAATCTACTGCTGTGGGAAAAGAAACTCCTTTGTTCATTAGTTTTCTTTTCTTATCTGTAAAGCACAAAAAACGGAGGGTTCTTTTCTTTTCTAATATCTTATAAAACAGTGATTACATATATTTCTTAGTTCACTGTTCTCGGAGCTTTTGTCCACCACAGGTAATGCACTTGACAAAAAACAAAGAGAATGAATTATTTGGCAAAATGCAGGGAAAGTCTCAAATAAGCACATACTTTTTGACAACCAATTCCATGTCTAGGAGTTGATACTAGGGAAATCATGAAGGGATGCAAATATTAAACCAGAAGAATGTTAATAACAAGGCTTTCCTTATAATCATGAAAAACTAGTAAATACTCAGTGATAGGAGATTATAGTAGATTATGGTATGTCCACACCAACAAATGCTAGACAGTGATAAAAAATGATATAGAAATATCTATGATGTAAAAATATGTAGCAGAAAGTATTCAATATATATTTATTTTTCAGTGAAAAAAGTAATAAAGTATTAGAGAAAATAACTCAATTTTTAATGTAAGCAAAACTATAAGTATTGGAAGGATAGACAACTATCCCTTTGTTGGGGTAAAGTTATAGATAACCTTGCTTATTCACATCTTCTAAAGGTTCTTTACAATAGATATGTATTAGTTTGGCAACAAGGTAAGCAATTAAAGCTATTTTTAGGTAATTTTGTTAGTAGAAATAATTATGCAGATTAGTTAGAAGCAATAAGATAGCTTGCAGGACTCACATGATTCAACAGAATGGAGACAATGAAGCTATTCCCTCACCCACATTCATTTATGTTGGTCCAAATGCAAGAAACAAGAATCTTGTTTGAAATCTGAACCGTCAGTTTTCAACCCCAGAAACAAAGGAGAGGCTGAAGTTAAAGTCACGATTTAGTGAAGATGAGTCCTGAAGGTAGATGACGGGCTGAATCGACTCATAAATGGCTGTGAAACAAGTTAGTGTCAATACACCTGCAAGGTTTCAGAGGCCATTTTATTGGGAAGTATGGAAAATCACAAAATATTGACATATGCACCAAAAGAAAAAAAAGTCAAACAACGTGTTTCCTGAAATACTTTCCCGTTTTTCATCCCTTCAACTGAGTTATTTCTGGTGAAGAAATGTCATGATCAGGTCTGAACGCAGAACAATATAAAATTAAGAACTAAATGCTCCATCAAATTTCTGCAGGTGAGCCACCAGCTGCTTTGCATATACTGTAAGTGCCAGCCAATGAGGTTAATGACTCAAAAACCCAGAGTACAAGGAGAATACAATGTGCAAAGAAAGCGAGACCGCCCTTGCTCAGGTGCCATGGGAGGACACAGATGTTGAAAACAGAATCTTTCCCGAGAGAAAACAACCATGCTTGCACTGTGTTTTTAGAACTGCGCCCTCATGTAAATTAACTCAATATAATTGGGTCCTTTCCTTCTTTGTTTTTTAAAAATCATTAATATGGAAATATGTTAAATATATACCAAAGTAGAAGATGATGTCAGAGAGGTAATCACCAGGCCACTAGTGCCCAGTGGCTATTGCATGAGGTAGGAATCCCTGGAGGGTTCTGAGCAGCGCAGCAGCGTGATCTGGCTTATGTTTGAAAGGATCACTCTGACTGCTGCGTGGAAAGTCGACTGCAGGAGATGAGAATATAAAAAAGAAAAAGGAGGTAAGAGGTCATTGCAATAATCTAAGGATGAGATGATGATGGCTTGAATTACGTGGTAGCAGGGAAGAGGTAAGACATACAGATTTTTCTCCTATTGTAAGAGTATCATTGTGAACATCTTAAAAATTAGTTTTATTGAGATATAAGATACATACCATACAATTCATCCACTTAAAGTGCACACTTCAGTGGTTTTTCGCATAATTATGGAGTTACACAATCATCATAATACATTTTATAACATTTTAATCATCTCCTCCCCAAATCTCTGTACCTGTTAGCATTCACTCTCTATCTCCCATCCTCCTCAACCCTAGGCAACCACTCATCTACTTGCTGTCTCCATGGGCTTACCTAATCTGGACACCTCATTTAAATGGTGTTATACAACATGTGCCCTTTTGTGACAGACTTCTTTCACTCATCATCATGTTTTCAAGGTTCATTCAGGTTGTAGCATGTATCGGTACTTCCTTTCTTTTTATTACTTAATAAAAAGTATGGATATATCACATTTTGTTTATTTATTCATCAGTTAATGGAGATCGGGGGTATTTCTACTTTTTGGCTATGATGAATAACGCTGCTCTGAACACTCCTATGCAAGATTGCTTTGTGGGTATATGTTTTCATTTCTCTTGAATATACACCTAAGGCCCAAGCCTAACTCTAAGTTAAACCTTTTTCTAAGTAACTGTAACTTTTTGAGGAACTGCTCAGCTGCTTCCCAAAGTGTCTTCACCGTTTTCCATTTCCATCAGCAATGCATGACAGTTACAATGACTCCTCATCCTCGCCAACATTATCTGTCTTTTAATCCTGAACGTTTTTGTGCACCATATTGCATTCTTGATGATCTCTTTCGGGTACATTTCTTGAAGTGGTACTGCTGGGTTACAGTGTGTGCACTTTACAAAGGCTTCAGCCGTATTGCAAAATTATCTTCCAGTGAGGTCTTACCAATTTGTAATTGCGCCAATAGTGTATGATTTTCAACTTAACACATTCTCACAGACTCCAGGCATTATTATTGTTCTTTTTAGTCTTTTCCCATCCAATGTGGAAAAAATTAGCGCCTTTGTTCTATGTCTTTGACATTGTTAATTTTTTTATCTATGACATTGTTAATTTGAAATATGTTTAATGTGTTCATTTGGTGGGTCTTTGTCTTATTTTTGAAAACTTTTCATATATTAAAAGTCAAAACTTTTGATTGTATATCTTATAGATAATTTTTCCAATTTGTTGTTTACTTTTTAATTTTCTTTATGGTATTCTTCACCAAATAGAAGTTTAAGTTTTTAGATAGATATATTTGTCAGTATATTTTTAATGGCTTCTACATTTGATATCATGCTTAGAAAAGTCTTACTGACAAAAAGAACATATAAATATAAAACATATTTTCTTACAGTAATTGAATGTTATTTTTTACATTTAAAAATTACTCCACCCTATTGGTTTTTCTTTTTATTTATTTATTTATTTATTTATTTATTTATTTATTTATTTATTTTTTGGTATATGGTGTGAAGTAGAGTTCTAACTCTCCTATCTTTGAATAATCCATCCTTTCCTCAATAATTTTTCAGGCAATTGTGAGCATTCATTTAATTCTTATATGTTATTGGATCCCTTACTTTCTATTCCTTTCCATTAAACTGTGTATATTTAGGCAGTAACAATATTTTAACTTAATTGTTGTAGTTTAATAAAGGCATTATAAAATCTTTTAAGCCGCACCGGTAGTCCCAGCTACTTGGGAAACTGAGGCAGAAGAATCGCTTGAACCCAGGAGTCAGAAGTTGCAGTGAGCCGAGATTGTGCCACCGTACTCCAGCCTGGGCAACACAGCAAGATTTTGTTTCTCAAAATAATAATAATAATAATAATAATAATAAAATAATAATGATAATCAAATGAATAGCAGTTTTCACTTAGAAGGACATGGAAGTTTATCAACATCCTTTAAAAGAAGGGGCTAAGAAACCAGTCCCAGATTGTCTAAGATATTAGACAATCTGTCCCAAAGTAATATTTCTCTCTCAAATAAAATTGTCTTAAAACAATGAAACAAAAGCAGAGAAACAAATTCTCCCTCTATGTAATCAGCCCCCTGTATCCACGAGTTTGCATCCACAGATTCAACAAACTACGGATTGAAAATATTTGAAAAAAATAAAAAATAACAATAAAAAATAATACAAGTAAAAAATACAGCAAAACAACTATTTACATAGCATTTACATCGTGTTAGGTATTATAAGTAATTCAGAGATGGTTTCAGGTATATGGAGGATGTGCATAGGTTATATACAAATAACACATCATTTTGCCTAAGAGACTTGAGCATCCTGGAATTTCGGTATCTCTGGGAGTCCTGGAGTCAATAATCCCCTACGGATACAGATGGGTGATTTACATACTTGCTTATCTCTCCCCCTAGTGGATTTCTTTTGTCATTACATCAGGCAGGAGCCTCTAAATGCTGGATGAAGGAGGGCTCTTGGGTAGACCTGAAGGAGGCTGGAGTAAAACCTTTAGAAATATTAACCACTAAAAAGATTATGGTGTCATCCCATGCCTACATTATTAACATTTGCTGATCAAAAGTAAATGTAAGGAATTCCGACGCGTATTTGATTTTTAAAATTTTAATTGTGATAACTATTGAAACTATCAGGGGAAGGAGAATGCCAGACATCTGATTTGTGCTCCCCTGCCTGACCCCTGTGGTCTCTGATAACTTCCTGGCTCTCTAGTATTATAAGAGATCCCAGGCTCATCTTATACATTTCCTGCTTAGACTTGGAAGCAACTGTTTCTCCAAGAAGGGTTGGTTTCTGTTAGTGAGTGAGGCATGCTCACGGCTACTGGATTGGCAGTTGAACTAAGAAATATTTGTATGCCAATAGATAGATGGACACACACATAAAATCTTTTATGAGTTCACATTGAGATTTCCAATTCAATTCCAAGACATTAGGGTGTGTGCTCAACTTCCCCTATTACATCTGAGCTCCTTTCTTCCACCTTGTGAATGTGAGTTTTCTTTTCTTTTTTTGAGACAGGGCCTCACTCTCTTGCTCTGGCTGGAGTGCAGTGGCATAATCACAGCTCACAGCAGCCTCTACTTCCTGAGCTCATCTGTCATTTTCTCCTTTACTTCTCCAACCTCAGCCTCCTGAGTAGCTGGGACTACAGGCATATACCACCCCACCCAGCTAGTTTTTGTATTTTTAGTGGAGATGAGGTTTTGCCATGTTGCCTATGACTGGTATCAAATTCCCAAGGCTCAAGTGCTCTGTCCACCTCTGCCTCCCAAAATCCTGGGATTACAGGTGTGAGCCACTGTGCCCAGCCAGAATGTGAGTTTTCAAAGACACCAGGAAAATAGAATTAAAATACAGTATCTCATAATTGCTCATTTGTTTTATGTTACATTACTCAACAGCCTCTGAATAACACCGCTAATACTACCACCTACATGATTACTGAAAGCATTAACACATTTTTATATGTGCTGTCCTTATTCTTCCTTCATTTGCATTTTATTTTACTTTTTTTTGTAGAGATGAGGGTCTCGCTATGTTGCCCAGGCTGGTCTTGAACTCCTGGCCTCAAACAGTCCCCCCAACTTGGCCTCCCTAAGTGCTGGAATTATAGGCATGAGCCACCTATTCCCCCATTTTTATCACTGGGCTGTATCTATATATATGTGAGAGCACAGATACACTGTACTCTCTGAGCCTGCTCCACTTACTGTAATGCTCCACACCAGTTCTTACTGTTAATGTCTCTCTAGTCATGTGATTGTCTGAAGCTTGGTTTCCAGAAGATTCTTTAGGAAGTGTTCATGAGAACAATATTCCTTGAGTTTTTGCATGTTGATAAGAGTGGATGTCCTTTAGACTTGATATAAAATCCTAGGATGACACTTCCTTTACCTGAGCAGGTTAAACAGATTCTTCTCAAAAGAAGACCAACAAACATGAAATTTTATGTTGCCAACATACATATGAAAAAAAGCTCATCATCACTGGTCATTAGAGAAATGCAAATCAAAACCACAATGAGATACCATCTCATGTCAGTTAGAATGGCAATCATTAAAAAGTCAGGAAGCAACAGATGCTGGAGAGGATGTGGAGAAATAGGAATGCTTTTACACTGTTGGTGGGAGTGTAAAGTAGTTCAACTATTGTGGAAGATAGTGTGGTGATTTTTCAAGGATCTAGAACCAGAAATAGCATTTGACCCAGCAATCCCATTACTGGGTATATACTCAAAGGATTATAAATCATTCTGCTATAAAGACACATGCACATGTATGTTTATCGCAGCACTGTTCACAATAGCAAAGACCGGGAACCAACCCAAATGGCCATCAATGATAGTCTGGATAAAGAAAATATGGCACATATACACCATGGAATACCATGCAATCATAAAAAAGGATGAGTTCATGTCCTTTGCAGGGACATGGATGAAGCTGGCAACCATCATTCTCAGCAAACTAACACAGGAACAGAAAACCAAACACTGCATGTTCCCACTCATAAGTGGGAGTTTAACAATGAGAACGCATGGACACAGGGAGGGGAACATCACACACTGGGGCCTGTCAGTGGGTGAGGGGCTAGGGGAGGGATAGCATTAGAAGAAATACCTAATGTAGATGATGGGTCGATGGGTGCAGCAAACCACCATGGCACGTGTATACCTATATAACAAACCTGCATGTTCTGCACATGTATCCCAGAACTTAAAGAATAATAATAATAATAATGTTACTCCATTTTCTTTTAGCACTGCTGTCAAAAAATTATCTTTTTTCCTTCATTTAAAAAAATCATATACTCTTTTTTTTTCTATGTACTCAAAGAATTTTTTTTCTTTTCTCTAAACTCCCATAACTTTACAAGAAAATATCTGGGTGTTGGTCATTTGGGGGTTATTATTCTCAGATATTCTAAAAGTTAAAATGAAATGAAATGATAACAAATGTGAGAGAAGGTGATAAATATTGAAGGTGGGAAAACGATCAACCATACAGCTAACAGAAATTCCTTCAGGTATAAAATGCTCTTTAAATATGCAGTTTCAATTTGTCTTTATTTCTGGAATGTTTTCTTGAATTATAGTTTTCAGTGTTTGTTTTGTTTCATTGCTTTGGATTTTGTGGGTTTTTTAATCCTGTAAGGAACTACTATGAGCTGTATGTTTGATCTTTTTGCCCATCTTTAATATTTGTCAGTTTCTCTCACTTTGTAAAAATCATTTCATTTCTTTTAATTTGTAGAATCCCTTTTACCTTTTATTTCTCTTAAGGCATGATACTACGTTTATATGCTCTTGAGTTTCTTCCAGTTTAATCTTAATTTTTGAAATGACTTTTTCTTTTATTTTGAATTCTTTCCTCATTTCTGAGTTTTGCTAATTCTGGTTTATGGTTTTTTTTTTTCCTCTCACATCTTATATAATTTTCTACCATTTTGAAATGCCAGGTTTCACTTTTGTTCAATTTGTGGACACATTTTTCCGTCACACTTTCATTGTGTAGAATTTTTATTCTGCTCCTTGGGTTCCTTTTTCTTATAATAACTTTGCCTGGGATTTGACTTTAGTATTTTTCTCATGCTCATTTTCCTGTGAAACTGATTTTTCTGAACTTTTTGAATGAGACAGGGCTCGGGAAGGTCATGCTAACTCCACTGTGCTTCCTCTTCTGTTTTTTTCCTGATAGTTTATGTAAATGGCAGCTTGGTTTCTGGGATTTCCTGGCTCTATCTCCCTCCCTGGCTTTTGTCTGGAATTTATTTTTCCTTCCTCTCTGTTTGTCCCCATCCTGCTCAATTCTGACCTCATCCCCGCAGCCCCTCCTCAGTGTGGGCCCCATCCCAGAAGGGAGCCCTGCTGGGCCAGTTTCTAGTGTCCATAGGGCTCAAAGGCTCTGGATACTTCAGTCCCTCTTGCCCTGAGCCTCTTGCACTGACCTGGTATGGAGTCAGAAGAATCCCATCCAGTTTTAGCGTGCTTCCTAAAGTAGTCTGTTCTTTCCTGGGAATTTCTGATGGCAATTTGGGGTCCTTTTATTCTCAATTTTTCAGTCGCTGCCAACACTGGGTCCATCATTGCTTCTTTCTTTCCCCCACAGACACCAGGCAGGCCCTGTGGCTTGTTGGTGGTCTGTATTCTGGGGTGCTGGGAATATATTTTCATTGAATTTCATTACAAATGTTCATGGGCTTTTGTCTTTGCTCTCTAGTTGCTTTATTTTAATGTGAGAATATAGATACAATGGAAAAACGACACTGCCTCTGCTACCATCTTCCCAGAATCCTCTCCATACCTGTCTTACCTTTTGGCAGCCAGAGGTAGACTGTGGCATGGCAGACACGGGATCTATTTTGATGAGCTTATCCAATGAGATAAGATATGAGAGGTAAGATAAGGGATGAAAAGTAAAGAGAACAAGCATTTTTAAAAAATCTTAGCATTACATAGAGATTACTTAAGTATACTTAGCACACAATCAGAAAAGGTACAGACACACAGACCTGACAAAACTGTATAAGATGATGGTGTAGCATTGGCTGGAAATAAAAAGAAGCCCATAGAAAGACACAGTCACCAGGCCTTCCTACTCCAAGGTCTTCAAACCAACAACACTCTTCTCACAATTTGGGTCACCAAATTAGGCTTGTCCTTAAGAAGCTCAAAGAAAATTAGTTGCTATATTTACAGTGAGTTTACATTCATACATATTCTGCCTCTGGAAGTGTAGAGAATTATCCCTTCCATTTGAGCAAAATTTAAATGCAGACAATTAGCTGAACCCCTAGAGGATAAATCTAGTTTCCTAGAACTTGTCATTTTGAGTATTAGGTTTGATGAGCAAAAATTCTCAGAAGGCAGCTTTGCCTGCTGGTTGGAGCCAAAGTCTGTGGGATAAGGATGTACGGGCATCACTGGTGATTTGCACCTTTCTATGGCAAGGGATCAGCATGAGGAACCTCTCTGGAGAAAGCACAAAATGCATCCTGTAGCACATTCATCACAAGCCCTGCTGGAAGGATCTAGTTTCCAGGTACCATTGGTTTGGCCTGAGATTGGACTGTTCTGGGCAGTTACAATACATTTGCAATGGCAAAGCATTTTCTTATTTACATTTTTGGCATGTTTCTGTCTATTGGACTGACTTCCAATAGAAAAATTAAAAGTAATATGTATTCACAAAAAAAGCATGCTCCTGATTCCACAGGATTTGGCCAATAATCTGAGGCAGCTTATAGTCCTTTGAAAATATCAGACATGAAAACATAGCTCTCAGGGTGTTTTTTAAGGGCAGGAAGAAAAGAGCATATTAAATGGATGTCCAGGAATTCACAGGATTAGGGGTGCCGCTCTTTGGTTCACGGAGGAAGCCATCAGGGATGAACTGATGAATAGGAGTACAGCTGTTAGGGTATTCTGGGGACCACATGACTGCATTGAAGCCACTCATCTAAATGTCTTAGTTACAGTATCACAGCCACTTGGAATATCCCCAAACAGTCAGCAGGCACATCACCATGCTCTAAAACCATTACTAAGTCTTTAGTGACTCATAATAACTAAAAATGTGAATGCTGTGAGACAGATTAAACATCCAGATTGGACTTTAGGAAGAAAGAAATTTAGAAGCTCAGGACTGGGAAGTCACTTTTTCTAATTTCCTACCTCATGTTGAAATCTTGTTCACAATGTCCCCCAAGGGTATTTTATGTCCCCCAAGGGGCACTGTAATGGTCCATCTTCACTCAAACATTAGCAGAGAGGGAACCTTGTGTCAGGACTTGGTTTTCCCCCTTTCCATCCACACAGATTCCTTCACTGACTTCATTGATTTATGTGCCAATGACTCCTACATGTGTGACCCCAACTGCACTCTCCTGTGTGCTCCAGTACAGCCAACCACTGATTTGACATATCCACTTGGATGACTAAGTCTTAAACTTCACATATACTAAATAGAACCATTAATCTCTGCTCCCATTCCATCCCCTACCCCCACCTCATGCCCCTACCTGTTTTCCCATCACAAGAAATGGCACCAGTCTCTATCCAGTTGCTCAAGCTAAAAACCTAGGAGTCAATTTCTTTTTTTTCCCTCTTCCCTCATATCCAGTTCATCAGCACATTCTATCATATCTATCTCCAAGATATATCTTTAATCCATTCACTTCTCCCCATCTCCATTGCCACCATCTTAGTTCAAATCACTTGCTTAGATAATTTATAAATGGTCTCCCTGCTTTCATTTTTGTCAAACCACCATCTATGCTTTGTAAAGCAGCCAGAGTGATCTTAAAATGTAAATCGAGCGATGTCTGTTTTCTAAATAAATCATCAATGTTTCCTGATACACTGTTGTAAAACTTCCCTCCCATCCTACAGGGCCCAGCATGACGTGGCTCTCCCTGCCTCTCTAGATGTGATACGCCTTCCTACTCCTGTCCTTTTGAGGTATGCATTTTCTGTCTCTAGTTTAACATCAAGAGGAAACTATTGAACAGGATTTCATAATGACAGCTTCAGAGTTCAAGCTAGTGAGGTATACAGACTGTTGCTCCTTCCCTGCAAAACAGCTCTGGAAGAATGAAGGTAAAGAAGTGAAAAAACGGAAATGAAAACAAAGCAGTGAGAAATGGCTGAAGAGTCTGAAGTCTGTCTTGAACGCATGCGGGTGAACATCAAGAAGGCAGCCGCAGACAAAGTGAAGGAGGTCAGAGGAAAGCTGTCCCTGCTCTTGCCTTTTCCCTTCATACCTTGGGCAGATACCTTCCACCTGGACGTCTGCAGGAAGAGCCCAGCCCCAGGTGTGTATAGGAAGGGATAACTTGGCAGTGGCAAACCTTGCTGGGGGAATTTTGAAGATCAGTGAGCGCTGATCAGTCCCTCCTTGGACAATCACTCTCTCTTTCTTTCCCCTTCTTGCCCTTATAATCAGTGAGTTACAGTTCAGGGAACCTGACTCCTCCCACTGTGGCACCCCCTAAGGCAGCACTTCTCAAACTGTGGTCCCAAGACCAGCAGCATCTGCATCACTAGGGGACTTGTTAGAGATGCCAGTCACCAGGTCCATCCTGAACAAGCCATGCAAGAGACTCTGGGGGTGGGACCCAGCACTCTGTACTGTAATAGGCTCTCTGGTGATTCAGATTCACAATGAAACTTGAAAACCACCCCCTTAAGGGTCTGAAAGTGAAACACTGAGCAGCACAGTGGTAGGGACCAAGAGTGGGTCTATGATGCACAGGCTCCTGGCTGCCCTCAGAGTTTATTCCTTAACCTGCTCCTGAAATTCTCCGCCACTAAGCTGACTTTTGGCTCTTTATCCAAAAAATTACCAGAGTAACCGATTCTCCCAAAGAAACATGAGCTTACAGGTCAAAATAACTTCATAACTGAGGAGTACACACACTATAAATGAAAGACAAAAACCGGAACCATCCAAAGCAGAGGTATTACAACAGAAGTACAAAAAGATTTAAAATAAGTATAACTCTACTTAAAAAGATAAATATGAAGCAATAATATGAAACATAAATAATTATATACAAATATTACATATGGATACAATAACAGATGAAACAAAAAACAGAGTAAATTGGATAAACAGCAAGTTGAATGCAGAAAATATAAAAGAAAAGCTAAGAGATGTGAGGGAGAGAAGAATTACCAATATTTGATACTATGCTTCCTAACAGGACAATAGAAAAGAAAATAGAAAGGGCAAACTATGTAATTTCCCAGAATTAAAGGATGTCAAATAGCAGAGATAAGATAAATCCATCCTTTAATACAGTGAAACTTACCAACATTAAAGACAAAGTGAAAATTCTAAAGACTCTTTAGAAAGGAAGCAGATTACTCAACAAGGAACTAGAATGAAATGATATCAGAAGTCACAGTAGCAGCACTGGGTGTAAAAAAAGACGGTGAAATAAGATTTTCAAAGATCTTTGAACCTATAATTTTAGACTCAGCTAAACTGTCATCTGAATCTGAAGCAAACCTCTCATCCACAAGATCTCAGAAGTTTTTTCACACCAAGACACCAAAACACATAGAAAAAAGTCTCCATTAAAAAGAGCAGAAAAATCAGATTGATACTGAAAGACATATGGAAAGAAAGATGAGGCTGGGCACGGTGGCTCACGCCTGTAATCCCAGAACTCTGGGAGGCCGAGGTGGGTGGATCACCTGAGGTTAGGAGCTGGAGACCAGCCTGACAAACATGGAGAAACTCTGTCTCTACTAAAAATACAAAATTAGCCGGGGGTGGTGGCACATGCCTGTAATCCCAGCTACTCAGGAGGCTGAGGCAGGAGAATCGCTTGAACCCAGGAGGTGGAGGTTGCAGTGAGTAGAGATCATGCCATTGCATTCCAGCCTGGGCAACAAGAGAGAAACTCCGTCTCAAACAAAACAAAACAAAACAAAACAAAACCAAAAAAAGATGAGCAAATATCTTGGTAACTTTTATTTTAGATTAAAAAAAGACTAGGCTCAAAGAAAAGAAAGTATATCCATAAAAATTAAAAACTAAAAATTGGGCAATAGTAATATCATGGAAATGAAGCTAGATAGGAGAGACTAAAGGGATGTTAGAACATGCTAAAATATTTGTCTTGTGAGGTGAGAGAGATAGATATTGATACGTTTAAAGAATCAATGGAGATTCTAAGTTCAGTGATAGTTATCACATTATTCCATCAGAAGAACATGAAGAAAATTTATGCAGTGGAATTCGGGAGAGACAAAAAATACATTAAATGAAAAACAGAAAACAAAATTGCAGAAGACAGTTATAAAATTACACTTACCACCAGTAACAAAATGATTAAATTTTAAACTTCTAGAAATTACCAGATTAAAAAGAAGAAAAGAAGATCTACCTACATGTTGTTTATAAAGAGGCTCAATTAAAACAAAAATGATGTAAAAAGGTTGAAAGTTAAAAGTTGAAAAAGATACCACATGCAAATACAGTTACAAAGCTGGGGTATAATCTTAATAGGTGACAAAATACAGATGATGACCAAAATTATCATAAATACAAAAATGGACCGTATACATGACAAAGGAAAAAAGAGAAAGATGGTATTATCATCATAAATATATACACTTGTCCCACGGTATCCCTGGGGGATTGGTTCCAGGACCCACTGAGGATACCAAAATCACATATGCTCTAGCCCCTGGTATAAAATGGTGTAGTATTTGCATATAACCCACGCATATCTTCTGTATACTGTAAATAAACTCTAGATTACTTATAATACGTAATAGAGTGTAAATGTTCTACTGTATTGTTTAGGGAATAATGACAAGAAAAAAAAAGTCTATACATGTTCAGTATAGAGACAGCCATCCTTTTCTTCCCGAATATTTTTGATCTGTGGTTGTTTGACTCCACAACTCATGGATATGGAGTGCTGACTGCATGTCTCTAACAGCTCAGCCTCAGAAAAGGAAGAGAAGCAATAGACTGAACCATAGGGAGAAAAAAGATTCCTAACCGAAGATGGATATTAAAATAGCTTTTTCAGAAACTGATCAAGCAGAAAAAAAGAAGCAGATATACTAAAGATCTGAAGACTGCGTTGGATGACTAGCTAAATTCAAAATACTCCAGAGCTTCCCCCAAAAGCATGATCCAGTTAGGTCAAAACTCACTTCAATATGAGACTAGGATGACATCCAAAGTGGATTTTGTTCCTGAAAGTACTAGAAGAGTCTATTATAATGCAGTACCTCTCACAGCGGGACAGTGCAGTAAAAACATCAAAACTGGTGTCACCCTGAGGTTCCAAGGAATTTCCTCAGGATATAGTAAAAACCCTCAGGGCTGCTGTGATGAAAGTTAGTCCTGAGCCTGGTGCTGTTTAATATTTCCTTTGTTAACCTGGAGGATACTATAATTGTTCAAAAAGAACACAGTGAATATCACACAGAAAGATCAGTGCTGTGGAGAAGATGATTATTATCAAGAGAATGACACAGCGCTACATATGCTATTTCCTACAGCTGGCACACTCCTCTCCCTGCTCCCACAGCACATATTTCTTGTCTTCTTGGCTGACCATCTCTCTGGTCTCTGCGCAACTTCATCACACTGTCTGTTGGACATCTCTCTATCCTTATACTTATCACCCTGCACGATACTTATTTGTTTTCACATGAGTCTCATCCACTAGACTCTAAGTCCATGAGAAAGGGGGCCCTGATTTATTCATCTCCATATCCCCACAGTCTAGCAAACTATCTTAGTAGATATTTATTAAGCGAATCAGAAACTCGTGAAAGAAAAAATTCTATGTTTAACTGCTACAAGAATTACAAGATTTAAAATAGTTGCCTAGCAGATGCTAATTTCACTTCTAAATAAAAATATATGTCTGAACAACCCATAGACCATAAATACTCACCTCAAAACAAACAGCAAAGACACAGACGGCTGGAGGCCTCAGTGACAAAAGCCGTCAGTCAGAGGTAGAAATAATATGCTGCAAAGAATTACCAAATGGAACCACCATTCCAGCATGAGAAGTCATGAAGGACCTTTTCTTCGAAGGAGTTCTGTGTTTAGTAGTGGCTTTAGAGATGTTCTCTTACCCTCTTGCATTTACAGCTGCATCCTGCACCTGCCTTTGGAAACTGAGGACACCCTGCAGTCAGCCCTGCACTTCCCAAGAGCACCGACACTCAACAGGCAACTATGGAGCATCTCAGTGTTTCCTGTGCAGGGTGTTAGAACTGAGAAGCACTGGGAGAGGTATTTAGTACATAGGAAGCTTATAGCTTCATTCAAGAATGGTCATGTGCTTCCCACTGTGTGGTGCCATCTCTCCTGCTACACCCCATCTCACTTTTCAGAATCTCTCTCCCTGGAGCACAAACGTTCATCCTTCACTGCGCAGTGGAAGGCAGTGGGACACCTTCTTTCCTGTGCTCACTTGGCTACCTTAGACTGAGCTGCTAAGCCATTCCTATATCCCCAGGGCCACTGCTCAATTACCCTCTGACCCCTGTAAACAAGAGCTGCCTCCACCATATGACCCAGCCATCCCACTTCTGGGTATTCATCCTAAAGGAAATGAAGTCAGCAACTCATAGCAATGTCTGTAACCCCCATGTTCATTGCAACATCATTTACAATAGCCAAGATATGAAATAAACCTAAATGTTTATCAATACATGATGAATGGATAAAGAAATTGTGTCATATATACATGATGGAATATCACTCACCATATAAAAGAAGGAAGTCCTGCCATCCTTGTCAACATGAATACACCTGGAGGACATTATACTAAGTGAACTAAAGCACAGAACAGCAAATACCAGATGTTGTCACTTATACGTGGAATCAAAAAGAGTCAAACTCAGCTGGGCGCAGTGGCTCATGTCTGTAATCCCAGCAGTCTGAGGGATGGCCGAGGCAGGTGGATCATCTGAGGTCAGGAGTTTGAGACCAGCCTGGCCAACTTGGTGAATCCTCATCTCTAGTAAAAATACAAAAAATTAGCCGGGCATGATGGTGTGCACCTATAATCCCAGCTACTTGGGAGGCTGAGGCAGGAAAATCCCTTGAACCTGGGAGGTGGAGATTGCAATGAGCCGAGATCACGCCACTGCACTCCAGCCTGGGCCACAAGAGTGAGACTTTATCTCAAAAAAAAAAAAAAAAAAAAAAAAAAAAAAAAAAAAAAGAAAGAAAAGAGTCAAACTCATAGAAGCAGAGAGAACAGTGGGGTTCCCAGAGGTAGAGTCAAGGAGAGGGGGGACAAAGGGTACAAAGAGTGGGGATGTAGCTTAAAGGGTACAAAGTTGCAGTTATGTAGGATGAAGAAATCTAGAGGTCTAAAGTGCAGTATGAGGATGATAGTTAATAATATTGTTCCTAAACTGAACAGGTTCTAAGAAAGTAGATTTTAGGTGCTCTGACCATAAGGTAACTGCGTGAGGTGATGGATATGTTAATTTGCTTGACTGTAATAATCATTTCACTATGTATATGCATATCAAAACATCATGTTGTACACCTTAAATATATACAATTAAAAATGATAAATAAAATACATCACAGTTCACCAGAGTGAATAGAGATTTCCCCATATTGAATACATAACTCAATCTTTTAATGAGAGTTACATATTTGGCCATGTGACTATGGTGAGGTTAGATACCTTGACTCTGAAACATGGTAGACATCATGATGACCAACTCCATGGGAAAACGGCCACATTTAATACACTGGCCCCATTGTATTTATTTGTAAGACCTCCAACCATAGGGTCCCACATAGCGACACATCATGCTTTTTTTTTTTGAGGTTAGCATGAGTTTTATCAAAGGCACAGAGCCTGACCCCACTTCCCAAGACCAAATTGTTTTTCACCAAATGCCCCTGGGCAGTAAATATTTCCATTTAATGAAAATGAAACTCCTGTTTTTTTTTGAGCAAGCATCATGTCTAATTCCAACAGGCTGCTCTGCACCCCGAAACCCTTTCCAGAGGTCTCAGTCATTCAGCGCAGCAGCCTTCCCCACCCACCGCAGTGGACAAAGCAGCTCTATTCCTAGTCCCCTAGGCTGCTCAGGGCTGTGGGCATGAGGTCCTTTCTTGTTCCTGAACAGCATCTCACCAGAGCCCAGGGAAGCCAACCTTTAGTGCAAAGGCAAGAGTCTGCTGATTAGTTCCATGGACTAAACATCTTTTTTTTTTTTTTTTCCGTAAACCTTATTTATTATTCTCTCCCTGCAAACAGTTCCTGCTTTAAATGAATTCTGCAAGAACAGAAGTGGTAAGTGCGATGTCATGTTGATGTCCTCCTGTGCCCCTTACAGGCACTCAGAACCATGTCCTAGGTTGTAATCTTCTCTTTACTCTGTCTTCTAGTAGCATGAGCTTAGTCTTTTGATGATCTCCCTTCTTTCGTTTAATAAATATTTACCAAGGGGCTACCATGTAACAGGCAGTGGAGGAGACAGTGGTGAAGAGAGATGCACGCTTCACTGCATCTAATGGGGGACAAAGGATAATTACAATACAGTGAAATAAGTGATGTCAGTAAGGCACTTTGGGTGCTCTCAGTGGGTGGGGTGAGTGAGGAAGGCTGGCTGCCTTGAGGAAAAGATCCTAGGATGAGTAGGTGTTATCTAAACAAAAGAGTTAAGGCTAAGGGCATACAGAAGGCGCCAGAGGAGTATTTTAGGCAAAAGGCTTAACATGGGCACAGGTGTGGGAGGTAGAGAGGACTTAGCAAGTGAACCGATGGGCAGAACTCTGATGTGAACTGGGGAGAGTTCTCCAAAGGTGAGCTAACATGGTGAGCTGAGGAGACCAGGAGGCCTCTGTGAAGCAGCTTGGAATTTCTCTGCAAAGGCAATGTGGAGCCACTGTTAGGAGGACAGATCTCAGGCTAAGTGTTCTTAGCACAAAACAAAACCCACAAAAGAACACGAGGAAATTTTTGGAGGTGGTGGACATGTTTAGTATCTTGATTGTGGTGATGTCTACACACAGGTGTATGTACATATCCAAAGTCATCAAGCAGTGTGTACGAAATATGTGCAACTTTTTGTATACCAGTTAACCCCTAACAAAGTTCAAAAAAAAAGGGGGAGAAAGGTGAGTTGCTCACCATGCAGGACCTGTGAGGGGCAGGGTCTAGGGCCCGGGTCTCCACATACACCATCTAGAGCTGGAGCCATACTGAACATTCCAAGAAGCTACTGAAAGGACATGACTCATTAGCTTACAAAACTCCCTAATTATCTCAAGCTTTACTTTTTCACCTATCATAGACCTTCTTATGGTAATATATTACCCAATAAAAATGCCAGGGAGGACACCTTCTGCATGTCAAACAAGAGGCTGACTGTCATTCTGCAGGGCCCATCCTCAGTGACTGCTTTGAAAAATGATCTTTGTTCCACTACATGGTTGCTCCATAATTAAATTGATACCCTGTGGAAAATGCCCAGTGATAAATTTAATTTAGTCCAATTAATAGCTGCCGTGACCCTTGTCATTCTTCTCTTTGAAATTTTCAAGCATACTCATTGAGGATTCTGTAAGTAAACCCTTTGCCAACCCAGGGGAATGGTGACTCCTTGGCAACTTGAGGCTTAAATCAAATTTCATTTGGGCAAAATTTACCAGGGTAGGCCTGTGAGACAAACAGGGTCAGCCTCTTTGTATTTTTTAGATGAAGCAAGGAGGCTTCGTAGCTTGCCTTGAACCTGACTTCGAGATATACAAAGGAGGGATGAGTAAGACAATGCATCGCATAGTTTCCGCTGCCGGATTTTTATTACGAGCATCCCCCTGAGTGCTCACCTGCCATTTCTGAACTTTTGTGTGATTTACCAAAGCCTAAGCTTCTAGAAAGAATGGGGAGAAGCAGATTAGAGGACATTATTCCACTATGGTAGACCATCTTATCTATGGGGATATGTTCCAAGACCCCACAGAAGATGGGTGAAACTGGCCAGTACCGAATCCTACAAATACTATGTTTTTTTCCCTATACATATCTACCTATAATAAAGTTTAATTTATTCACTAGGCACAGAAAGAGATTAACAAGAACTAATAGTAAAATAGAACAAATATAACAATATCCTGTAATAAAATTTATGTGAATATATTCTCTCTCTCAAAATATCTAATTGTACTGTACTCACCCTTCTTCCCTGTGATGAGGTGAGAGGATTAAATATCTACGTGATGAGATGAAATGAGAGGAGATAAATAACGCAGGCATTGTGATGTCAATGGAAAATTCCAGAAACAGCTCATAGGTTTAAAATTGTGCTCTGTTCTGAGTAGTGTGAGAGGATCTCTGCCATCCTGCCCAGGATGTGAATCACCCCTTTGTCCGGCATATCCATGCTGTATACACTACCTGCCCATTAGTCACTTAGTAGCCAGATCTGCTATCAGATAGACAGTTGCAGTATCTCAGTACTTGTGTTCAAGTCACCCTTATTTCTTTCCTATTCTATTCTATTCTATTCTATTCTATTCTATTCTATTCTATTCTATTCTATTCTATTCTATTCTATTCTATTTAATTTTATGACAGAGTCTCACTCTGTAGCCCAGGCTGCAGTGCAGGAGCACGATCTCAGCTCACTGCAACCTCTGCCTCCCAGATTCCAGTGATTCTCCTGCCTCTGACAGGCGTGTGCCACCACGCCCAGCTAATTTTTGTACTTTTAGTAGAGACGGGGTTTCACCACGTTGGCCAGGATGGTCTCAAGCTCTTGACCTCATGATCCACCTGCCTTGGCCTCCCAAAGTGCTGTGATTACAGGCGTGAGCCACCACACTGGGCCAAGTCACCCTTATTTTAACAGACTAGTGATGTCATATTGTGCAACTGCATTTGACCACAGGTAACTAAAACCATGGAAAGTGAAACCAAGGATAAGTGGGGATGACTGTATTCTTTTTTTACACATGGGAAAGGAACAATTTTATGTAAAAGTATGATATAAAAACTGTAAGTATGTCCCATATTACATTTTCACAGACTATTGTAGAGTGCCTTTACTTGGAGAATTTTTAAAAAGCATAATGTGTCTATCTTTTTGGGATCTACATTATTATTTCAGGAAGAAGCAGAGCTACAATTTGTGTTGTCCACTTGAGCCTTCTACACCTATCCCACCATGTCCTGGAAGAGATATCAGTGACGACATACTACATTTCTCAAACATTTTTTCCTAATGTCTCAAGAAA
>NW_012103699.1:1664201-1664743 GCF_000951045.1 Mandrillus leucophaeus
CTAGCTGGGGAGACCAGACTCAACTATTTGTGGGAATATCTGTTTAGTGAATTACAATTGTAATATGCACCATTAAGAACGATAAAGGGAGCTGGGTGCTGTGGTACATGCTTGTAATCCCAGCTTCTTGAGAGGCTGGGGTGGAAGAATAACTGAAGCCCAGAAGTTCACAGCCAGCCCGGGCAACATAGTGAGACCCTGTCTCTAGGCAAAAAAAAAGAAATAGAAGGAAGGAGAAAGAAAAGAAAAAAGAAAGAGAGAAAGAAGAAAGAGAGAGAGAGAAAGAAAGAAAAAGAAGAGCCGGGTGCGGTGGCTCACGCCTGTAATCCCAGAACTTTGGGAGGCTGCGGTGGGCAGATCACAAGGTCAGGTCAGGAGTTCAAGACCAGCCTGATCAACACGGTGAAACCCCGTCTCTACTAAAAATACAAAAATTAGCTCGGCATGGTGGCGCACACCTGTAATCCCAACTACTTGGGAGGCGGAGGCGGGAGAATCGCTTGAATCCAGGAGGTGGAGGTTGCAGTGAGCCAAGATCACAC
>NW_012103699.1:1665883-1667964 GCF_000951045.1 Mandrillus leucophaeus
GAAGAACTACATGCAACTACATCTAATAATAAAGTAATAGATTTTAGTCTTGTGACCACCAACTTTTACCCACCTTAGAAGAAATGGCTACTTTGGGAATCATATAGGGTTGTTAGAAGGACATAAAGAGGTCGTCTTCCTCAGTTTCTCTGATCTCAGGGCACTTCACCTAAACCAAAGTCAACAGTAGCCACAATCAAGAGGTACTGTATGTAAGTGCTCACTATACAAATAGTCACTACCAAAAACGCTTTGCAAAACTCTTTAATCCTCACAGAAGCCTCATGAAAGAGGTAGTATCACACCAGAAAGACGACAAAACTGAGGTGAAGATGGAGAAAAGTAGGATCTAATTGGCTTGAGTCAAGACTCTTAAACAATGGCTATATTCTTTCTTCCAAAGCAATAAGGCTAGGGGCAGTGGCTCACACCTGTATAATTCCATCACTTTGGGACGTTGAGGAGGAAGAATCGCTTGATGCCAGGAGTTCAAGACCAGCCTGTGCAGCACAGTGACACCCATCTCTATAAAAATAAAACTAAAAAATTAGCTAACCATGGTGGTGCACACCTGTAGTCACAGCTACTTGGAAGGCTGAGGTAGAAGGATCATTTGTGCACAGGAGGTCGAGGCTGCAGTGAGCTATGACTGTGCTACTGCACTCCAGCCTGGACGACAGGGCGAGACTCTGTCTGTAAAACAAAAACAAATTCACTTCTTGATTCTGTGTGTTTTGGTATGAACTCTCTCTGCCAAATCCACATAAATTGAAGCTGTGTTCTCAGCACCTCTTCTCTTGGCTCTTCTCAGTGAGGAAGAAGAAAAGCTGGTCTCGAGTGGGCATATATTTACCCCTTCTTTGCTGGAAGGTTTCTGAGAACAATTGATCCTCTTCCTCCTCTGCCAGAATGGGCTGGTGGAAACCCAGAAGCCCCAGTATTAACTGAAGAGCCACTGAAAAGGAGAGTAATGTAATTTCAGGTGTATTGTTTTATTTAATCCTCACCATAGCTTCTGAGATAAGTATTACAGAGACAGAGCCATACAAAATTGACAATATGCAATTTTTTTAACCTACAAAAGTGGCAATGTCATATAGTGTAACCTAAAGTTGTTTTTAAGATAGATGTTGAAACTGAACTTCAGGTCTGACTCCAGAGTGCACAGACATGGTATTACTCCTGCTTACTGTAAAGAATATCTAAGCAGCAAATGCTCCAACTCCTTTTGTCAAAGTGCTTGCCATATTGTTGGCGACTTTCTTATTAACTCTCTATCTTCCAATCTTTACACTGAAAGAAACAATGACCATCACCACCCCCTGCCCCACTCAGCCCAATCCAAATCTAACCTTTGCAGCCCCTCTCTCATCCAGCCTTCTTTTTCCTCACCAGTCAGATGGGGACCCTTTCTCTTTCCTCCCACCTAAAAACTTAAATTCATGCCCACCAGCTCTTGCTGCTGTCTTCAGTGGAGACAGTCTCTCCTGCTGAAGGCTACTTGCTGCGAATGTGCTCCTGATTTCTTTGATGTTTCTTTCCAACACATACTTTCAGCTCCATCTTTGGTTCTCCTCTCCATGAGTCTTCCCTCAGCATGTAACTAACCACATGAAGATGCCTCTTACTCAGGATTGACTCCTTCCACCTTCACCCAACAAATCCTCAAGCTGCGTTTCTTTCTCTTTCCTTTCATTCAAAGTCAAGGTTCTTGAGGAGGCAGGTGCTCCATGAGCTCCCTTTAAATCCTTTACTTCCCATTCCCTCCCCACCCGCCACAGACTGGCTTCCACCCCCAACACAAGCTCTATGTGCTCTTCCCATGATCACTGACGCTCTGGGGATTGCTAAGTCAATGCTTGCTCTTTGGTGCTTATCTCTCATGCCTCATAAAAGCACCTGATATTTCTGACTGCCTAACCTCTCAGACTTGCCCACTCTTGATCCCTGAATTGCCCTCCTGCCCCCTGGTTTTTCTGCCACCTCTCTGCTCTTTCTCAGTCTCCTTTGAAGGCTTCTTTTCTCACCAACGTATAAAACATCTGCTTTACCCAAGGTTACACCTTCATTCAAACGCATTC
>NW_012103699.1:1669149-1670712 GCF_000951045.1 Mandrillus leucophaeus
AAAAAGAAGAAAGAAAGAGAGAAAGAAGAGAAAGAAAGAAAGACAGAAAAAGAAAGAGAAAGAGAGGAAGGGAGGAAGGAGAAGGGAAGGGAAGAGAAGAAAATAAAGGAAAGAAGGGAGGGAAGAAGGAAGAAAGCGGGTGCTAAGGGGAAAAGCTAAGCTGTACTTGGGTTTCAGGGAAGGCTTCCTAAGAGGTAACCTGTAAACATCTCTGAAAACCAGAGATTCTATTTCATATTCTTCACCTTTCATATCTAAATAGTTGTTAAAATTCTCAAGCATATCCTTTTGCTTTCTATTCTCATCCCCAGTGCCCTTGATCTGGCCCTTGGTACATAGCACGGTGCAGAAAAGAGTTAACACAGAGGAGGGCTGGGACTGCCCTCCTTAAAAAGACTCGCTTGCAAGTTTGGCTCTCGGCTGGCATCAGTGAACTTGGATCTCAGCAGTGTTCCCACCATTCCCTGACAAGCTATGCCTAAACTATTGGCCGGAATAATATGGTTTATGCTGAACACCTGCTTTCCCTTCAGGAGTCTAGAATGCCTCATGCAAGGCAGAGGGCGCTTATGTGACCAGCTTCAGTAAAGACCTGAGCACCAAGCCTCTAACAAGCTTCCCGGATAGACACCATTTCACAGGTGGTGTCCCAGCTTGTTGCTGGAGCAAGTAAGAGGGCTCCTGGAAACTTGCACCTGGTTTCCTCTGGACTTCCCTTTGCTGACTTTATTTTGTATCCTGTTGCTGTAACAAATCTGAGCCCTGAGTATGGCCATATATGCTGTGTCCTTGTGAGTCCTTCTAGCCAATCAGTAAACCTGGGGTGGGCTTGTGACCCCCCCAATGCAGGTGCCCAGTTAATTTCTTCTCTGACACTATTCCATATCCTGATGCATCTATTCACCCATTCTTTTCTATTTTTTTCATTTTTATTGGTACATAATAGGTGTATATATTTATGGGTACATAATATATTTTGATACAGGCATGCAATGCATAATAGTCACATCAGGGTAAATGGGGTATCTATCACCTCAAGCACTTATCCACTCTTTGTGCTGCTAATCATTCACTCTTTCATGACAGCTAAGTGCCACATGTTGGGCTAGCTGTTCACTGCATAGCTTTTCTACCTATCTGTGTGGCCTGCTCCTTCACTCTATGTAAGTCTCTGCTCAGTTACAGAGGCCTTCCCTGATCAGCCTGTTTAAATGGCATGTCCTCATTCTCTGTCTTGTTGGTTCTTGCCTGGGATGCAAATTAGAAAATACCAATGCTGGCTGGGGGTGGTGACTCACGCCTGTAATCTCAGCACTTTGGGAGGCTGAGGCAGGTGGATCACCGAGGTCAGGAGTTCAAGACCAACCTGGCCAACATGGTAAACCCCATCTCTACTAAAAATACAAAAATCAGTTAGCATGGTGGCACACGCCTGTAATCCCAGCTACTAGGGAGGCTAAGGCAGGAGAACATCCTGAACTCAGGAGGCAGAGGTTGCAGTGAGCCAAGATCGTACCACTGCACTCTAGCCTGGGCAACAGAGCGAGACTCTGTCTCAAAACA
>NW_012103699.1:1670998-1682220 GCF_000951045.1 Mandrillus leucophaeus
ACACATATATAATGAATGAATTTATATTTATACACACGAAGTAATATTTAACACATTTGTATAATTTGTATATATAATTGCACATAATAATTATTATAATTAATATATAATTAATTATATATATATACAATTTCCCCATTAGAAAATACACTTTACAAGATCAGAAACTTGGTCAATTTTGTTCACTGCTACATCTTCAGTGCCAACAACAGTAACTGCTATATAATGGATGGTTAAAATAAATATTTGTTAAATTAAAGAAAAAAATGATTCTCTTTAGGATGGCATTCAAAGCTCTCTGTGATCTGAAAATGCCAACTTATCTTGCTATTTTCATATACTTCTCTTACATATGGTCTACACGCTTTATGGATTATTTTGGCTGTACCCCATTTATCATATACTAATCACAGTCTTTCTATACTAGAGCCATGTGGTCACATATTCATCCACCTTTTCCATTAGAGCAAAGACCCTGTTTCTCCCAGGGCTTAGAACAGTCTCTTGTTCATAGCAGGCGTTCTTTCTGTAAATTGGACCGAATGATTTCTGGATTCAGAAAATCAAAGAGAGGTCAGAGCAAAGATAATTAAGCTGCTAGTTTTAGTACTACTCATTACAAGGGATAAATAGCTCACCAGAAAGGAGGGTTATGGCCTCTATCTTATTCCTAACTTGGTACCTTGATTAAAATTGCCAATGGTTAAAATACTTGATGTCATTGTTCACTGCATGCTTTGCTGTTTCCTAAATTTAACTCTTGATTATCTGGGCCAGTGTTGAGAACCTGGTACAGAAAATAAAATATTACAGTTGTTCCAAGTTGCCAAAGTGGTGATGCCAGCACTAATCCCCAAGTCTGATGCCTCTGCTGGTCATCTGCTGCAGGGAACTTGACTATGAGCTGCTGGGGACCCTGCAGGCCTCCTGGAAGGGGAGAGCATTTCTTCAGTTACAGCTTGGTCTTCCACGCAGTCTGGATAATCTTCACTTAGGCCTCTAGATGCCTTTAAATATGAACCAAAGAAAAGCTCTCCAAGGAATTTAAGATTTCTGTGGGTCTCTTGAAAACTTACATTATTTTTCTCATTGTGGAATGGATCTTGAGGATAATTACTCTTTTGGGAAAAAATGATCTTATTACAAAAATTATTCTAGTTACTTTGGGATGAGCTTTAAGTAAATGAAAGAGAAAGTTGCCATAATTCTTTGAAAAGACACTCCCTACCAAAAAGAAAAAAATTGAAGGAGAGAGAGTATTATGTGCAGAGTCAGACGTACCGCATTAAAATCCCAGCTTCACTACTTACTAGTTTTGGACCCTAGACAAGTTACTCAACCACTCTGTGCCACAGTTTCCTCATCTGTAAAACTGGCACAATAATAGTTGCTTAACTCATCAAGGTATTATGAGTGTTAAATGATTAAACCTTTGAACAGTGTCTGGCACAGAGCCAGCACTCAATAGTTGTTAGCTGCTATTTCTAGCTTCCACTAGAAATTTTGTGTGGAATGTTCATATTTTGGAGTGGGAAGGCTCTTTAAAAATGCAACACCATGGACTGAAATCACAAACCACCATAAATAAAATTACCAGAGCCATGCAAAATAAACATTTTGCAACACAGGATAGATTTTTAATATGTAAAGAGCTCCAACATTTCAAGTTGAATAAAAAATTAACACCACAATAAAAATGAGCAAATGATTTGAAGAGTTAATCCATAAATAAAAACATATGGTCCAAAAATGTGAAAAAGTTTTATATAAACATAAATATTTAAATCACAATGCACAATGTTTATTTTGAATCAGTCTGCAAAGATCAGATAAAATGTTACTACACAATGCTGCTGAAGGTGCAAGGAAATGAGCATTCTTATGCACTGGTAGGAATTCCAACCTTTGGATGCAAACTTGGCCACACATGCCAAAAATGTGAAATTTTGTATATTCTTAGACTTAGCAATTCTGCTTTCAGAAATTATCTTAGGAAACTAATTATGGATGTATACTAGTGCTTATTGTGCATTGCTTATAGCAGTGAAGTATTTAAAACCCCTAAATATGTAATAAAAGGGTATAATTTAAATTAGCAATGTATTAGGCAGGAATTGCAAATGGTGTGGAAGCAGGATGTTATATAATATGAGGAAATGTTCAAAATGAGGAGGGGGAGTGAGAGTGAGGGTGGGGGAAGAGAGAGAGAGAGAATTTGCAGGGGAATCTGACTGCCTGAGCGATCTTATCTGACTTCCATCTTGTTAGATGAAGGAAGTTCATTTGCTATTAATAGGTACTCCAAACCTCCTATTACTTTCTTTCTGACTTCTGTGTTAGGCAATATTTGTGATGTTTCCCATCTCAGTTGCTTCTAGAGACAAGAACTACACAGTCTCTCCTCCGCCCCACTCCCCGAAGTTTACACATAGTCTAGAATAAACAAAAACTTTGTTTGCACAAGAGAACCTTATTATTATTGCTTATTATTTGCTGAGCATCAACAGTTCTTTAAAGAAAGAGGTAAGTGATCTGTTCTACATTAGGCTAACTAATAAGTGCCTTGCTCCCAGAAACAGAACCACCTGCCAAATGCTTTCTAGTCTTTGGGTCTATTAAAATCTATTCCCCTCCAGATACCTCACTCCAATCCGGAGAAAGACACACAGTGAGCAGCATCTTTAAATCTGCCACAGATTCTAGTTTGCTTATGATGTGCCCCCTAACATCGATGCTGAGAGATGTTGAATCCTTTTCTTGCTCCCTACAACTGTGAGTTTAGACTGATGTATGAACGTCATAGTCTTTAACTCAAGTTCCATGTCTGGTTTACTTTTGACCTTGGCTTCAGTTATTCAGCAACACCGTGTACATAAATACTCTATGAGGATGTTAAGCAGGAAAACAGCTGCTGCTGAGACTGGGATGGGGAGAAGGGGGGCTGGGTGAAGGGCTCATGAGTTTGGTGCCAGATATGCCATGGGAGCTGGGTAGGGCCACAGCCTTCCTATGACCTTCAGATTATAATTCCAGAGTCCAGCTACCTCTTACGGAGAAGAAACAGGAACACAGACACGCAAATATTCACTTAATTATTTCCCGTATTTTCTAAAGTCTTAAACATTTCCTAAGGAGGTCATACCACAACATTTTAATGAGCTTTTTATATCAGTGTAATATGCACACAGGAAAATGACAAAATTTTAAATATACATGGCAAGAAATAGAATGTCACCACAACCCCAGAAGCCCCCTCATGCCCCCACTTAACTATTCCCTCTTTCATCCCAAAGTTAACCGATATCCCGATTCCCAACATCGCAGATTAGCTTTGCCTCTCTTTGAACTTTATGAACATAAAATTGTACAGCATGTTTTTGTTTGTGAGATTTTTCTATGTTGTTCCATTTAATGGTAGTCTTCATTTTCATGCTGTATAGTATTCCTGTGTATGAATATATAACAATTTATTTATCCATTCTATTGTCACAAAAGAGTTTGGTTGCTTCCATGTTTTAATTATTATGACTAATGCATTTTGTACCTATTTTTGGTCTGCATATGCGTGCATTTCCATTAGTTTATACTTTGGTGTGGAATTTCTGGGTTGCTTGGCATAAATATATTCAATTTCAGTGACACTGTCAAACATTTGTTTACAAGGTGATTAGGCCCATATATGCTTCTACCAGCAGTGTATGAGAGTTTCATTTGCTCCACTTCCTTGCCCACACTTGGTACTGAGGGTGTTTTAAAAATTAAAATTGCTGTGTGGGCGTGTAGTGGTATAAAGTGTGATTTACGCATGCATTTCCCTGATAGCAACAATGCTGAACAAATTTTCATATGCTAATTGATCATTTGGGTAACTTATTTTGTAAAATACGTGTTTGATTGTTTGGTCCATTTTAAAATCAACTTGTTTGGATTCTTATTGTTAATTTGAAGGAATTAATTATGTGTTCTGGGTAAGTCCTTCATCAGATGTATACATTGTAAATATTTTCTTGCAGTTTATGGCTTGTGTTTCTAAATGGTATCTTTGAGTTTTTATATTTGATGACACTAACTACTTTCTTATGCTGTTTGTGTTCTTTCACAGAAAGATTAAAGACGTTTTTCTATGTTTTCTTCTGGAAGTTTTATAGTATTAGCTTTTACGTTTACGTCTGTGAATCATTTAGAATTAATTTTTATTTATGGTTAGGTGTAGGTCAAGGTTAGGTCCCCCCATACAGATATTCATTTGTTTCAGCATCATTAATTAAAAAAAAAACATTCTTTTCATATTGCATTGTATTGGTGCCTTTGTCAAAAATCAAGTGAGTGCAAGTGTGGATGTTTTAATGAACGCTATATTCTTTTCTATTATCTATTTGTCTAGCCTAACACCAATACTACACTGTCCTAATTAGTGTAAATTAATAACTTTTGGAATCTGGTAATGTAGCTATCTAAATTTGTTCTTGGCTAGTCTGAGTTCTTTTGTATTTCCACGTTCATTTCAGAATCTGTTTGTCAGTCTTCTAAAAATACCCTCCAGGATTTTGATTGAGATTTCATTGACTTTATGGATCAATGCTGGGGAAGTGACATCTAAATATTGAGTGTTCCAAACCATAAACATGGTATATCTTTTCATTTATTTAGGTCTTCTCTAATATTTTTCTGCAATGTTTTGTAGTTCTCATCAAGAAGTCTTCTATATTTTTGTGGAACGTATTGCTAGGAATTTGGTGTTTTTGAGTCTATTGAAGTATTACTTTTTTTTAAATTGTAACCATTCTGGTAAAGGTATACACATCTCATTGTGGCTTCAATTTGTATTTCCCTGGTGATTAATGAGGTCAAGCACCTTCTCATGTGTATTGGCTATCTGCATATCCTCTATTGTAAAGTGCCTATTTATATTTTTAAGTCCTTTTAGGGGTATATGTATTTTAAATATCTTCTTCTACTTGCCTTCTTCTAGCTTGCCTTCTTTATTACTGGTGTCTTGATAAACATTAATGTAAACCAACAACTTCACTCTGTGTTCAACTGCAACAAATCAATCTCTTCTAGTGCTGGACAAAAACATGTTTGTGTGGAATTTACCACAAGGCTGGATGTGTATTTACTGTGTTTTACAGACAATTTCACTGATTTTTCAAGAGCAACTTTTGATTACGTGATTTTTAACTTGCACAATTACCTTTAGAACCTGCCCCCCAAGTTACGAATCTACTGCGGTGTCCCCGACTTTCCAACCGAGTGAAAGAAATGTGATGGCAAGTCCTTGCTCTCCAGATATACAAAATTTAGCAAACAGAGATGTGTCCTTTTCCTTCTGTCTCCACAGATCCTACATTATAGCATCAAGGAACTACTATAATTCCTTGGATATAACATGCCTTTGCATACCCATGCCTTTTTTAAGCTCTTTCCTCTGCCTGGAATGCCCTTTCTTACTTGATCGTTATTTACTTTTCAAAATTCAGCTCAAACTATCATCCCCTCTTCATGCATTTCCCTCACTGAATTCAGTCTCAGCTGTGTCTCTGATGCTGCTTTTGCTCATTTCCAGTTCTCAGCGCTCCAATAACTCCACCCTCTGCCATTCCTCACCTCATTCTCATCCCTCACCCACCGTCCAAGATGCTGACTTTCAGAGCAGGGATGCAACTGGCCAGCACCTTCTAACCCAGAGACTCTTCAGCCCTATTTCCCCCCAGGCCAGCCTCACCCTGAAGAGCTCATTCCACATTAACTGTGGCTTTCAGCGCCTGAATCTTCTATCGTCCTTCACCAGGTGATGCAGAGACAGCAGAGGGTAACACACGGCCCTGCTGTACACATGCAGCAAACAGCTGGAAGCCAAATTGAAACATGCCTCAGACACACCAGCCCTCTGGAAAGTGTCTCGGACCTTCTCGCTTCCTTCCTGCTCCCACTGTGTCTCTGAATATACTCAGTTCATGACCTTTCTAGATTTTACTCTTCCTTATGGTCTTAATGCCCATTTGTCGGCACCATTTTGAAGACACAGCCGGCACTTACTGCAGCTCTTCCCACTCCTGATAATCATCTTGCCCCTCTGAGTCCTCTCCCTGGGCTCCCAAACCAATGTCAGGTCTTCAGCGTGTGTCCTTGTCCTCTGGAGGAAGCAATGGACAGATGATTTTCAAGACACATTGGAGATCACCAGGTATTGATGATTCATGTCATGTGCATATGTTCACATATATAGGTCTGACCATTAAAGAATACTACTTTGACTCTTCTAGTGCATCCCTCGGCAACATATAATCTTCCCCAATTTACACTAAAGAAGAATATTATCATGCTTATAAATCTATTCTAATGTAAACTTGTGTTTAATTTATTCCCTTCAAAGAAAATCTCATTATATTTTTAATGATCAGCTTTTATTATGGTAATACTTGTGTATTGAAATACCTTAGTTATCATTCCCCAAAGGAGGCTTTTAAATCAGTCTATTATGACATTCTCTTACATTAAAAAACACTTCTTCTTCTACAATTTCTATTTTACCTAGAGCCAGGAACATCTGCCCCTTAAGCTGAGTTGAATGACAGCATTATTTAGTTGGCTTGAATCACACCCAGGAGATGGCTTTCTGTACAAAACGATCTCACCCATGCAGCAGTTCCTGGCAGCACACGATGTGAGAGGCTTTGAACTTGATGCCCCCAACTGGGAGGGAGGGGGTACATGTCTATTTTATCAAAATAGGTGCAATGACATGAGACAGACATTTACATAAGATGAGATAAAATAATGAATGCAAGAGTACTTCATAAGTCCTGAAGAGTTATGCAAATATGAAACCTGGTTATTAAATAGCTGTGAATCATAGAGAGTTATTAAAGACTGGTAAGTGAGCACAGAAAAATTGATTATTCCAGTTGGGGGCATCAAGTATTCAAGTAGGTATCATAAAGGACCTTAAAAGATGAGTAGGCAGCAATAAAAAGGAATAAATTACTGATACACACGAAATGGATGATTCTCCAGGGAATTATGCTGAGTGAAGAAAGCCAAGCCCAGAAATTTGCATGTTGTAGGATTTTACTTATATAGCATTTCTGAAATGAAAAATCAAAGAAGGCTTGGGTGGGGTGGCTCATGCCTGTAATTCCAGTGCTTTGGGAGGCAGAGGTAGGAGGATTTCTTGAGGTCAGGAGTTTGAGAACAGCTTGAGCAACATAGTGAGACCCCATCTCGACCAAAAAAAAAAAAAAAAAAAAAAAAAAAAGAAAAAAAGAAGGGCATGATGGCAGGCCCCCTGTAGTCCCAGCTATTTGGGAGGCTGAGATGGGAAAATCGCTTGAGTTGAGGAGGTCAAGGCTGCAGTGAGTTATGATTGTGTTTCTGTACTCCACTCCAGCCTGGGTGACAGAGCAAGACTCTGTATCAAAAAAGAAGGAAGGAAGGAAGGAAGGAAGGAAGGAAGGAAGGAAGGAAGGAGGAAAGAAAGAGAGAGAAAACATTATAGAAATGGAGAGCACGTTGGTGGCTTCCAGCGGTTGGAGAAGGGGGTGATGTGGTAGGAGGAAGATGGGTGCACTTACGAAAGGGCAAGAGGGAGCCTGTGGTCATGGACCTGTGTGGGCTTGACTGTAGTGATGGATACATAAACTTATATAGGTGATAAAATCATGTAAAACCAAATACACACACACACACGTAAAACTGGGGCAGATCAGTGGATTGTATCACTGTCAATATCCTGGTTGTCACATGGTACTACAGTTTTGCAAGATATTACCACTGGTGGAAACTGGGTAAGGGTACCTGAGATTTCTCTGTGTTACCTCTTATAACAACATATTAATTTACAACTATTTCAATTAAAACTTTGGTTAAAACAAAAAGATGAGTAGGGCTTTAATAGGTAGAGATGAGCTGGATTTGGCTGATGGGGAGAGAAGGCTTCAAGGAGGAGGGAGTGGCTTGGGTAGAGATGTGGGAATCTGAAAGATGCAGTTAGGAAACAGTCCCAGCCGCAGAAAACAATAGGTCCTATTTATTGAGCATAAAGAATGGACATAAACTTTTTCACACAGCCAGTCATTTACTACCATCACAACTCAAGAACCGGGTACTATTAAAAACCCCATTCACCAGGGACTTGAGTGTCTTTAGAGTCAACAGTGTGACCCGAGTGGAGGAGCTCCTAGCTCAGGATCGCAGACCTAGCGCGCGGAAACACAGAACCCCCGAGACTGTTGTTCATCACACATTGCACGCTCCTGGCCCAGCAGCGCTAAGTGGCTCTGAGTTACTAGGGACGAGGGGTCCGAGGGTTGTGGTGCAAGATGAAAATGGAGGGGCAGGTATATGCTGGAGCCGAGAAGGCTGGGAGTGCCGTGCCAAATAATTTTGACTGTAATATGTGCACAGTGCAGAGGATGAAAAATTTATCTGAAGGGCCACCATGATCAGAGAGACGTTCTTTAGGAAAATAACTTTGTTGGCATTCTAGAAGGGGGATTGAGAAGCAGAGACTGGGTTAGGGACAGGGCAGTCAGCACAAGCCCAGAGCGGTCAGGAGCTGGGAACAGCTGGAGGAATGTGCGGACTGTCTGGCTGCTCAAATATTAGCTGGCCCTGCCTGGCGTGGGCTATACTTCCTGGCTCCACTGACGGCGGGTGTAGCCATGGACCTAGCGCGCCCCCTGGGGGAGGAGTACACTTGAGTACCTGAACTCCAGAGCAGCCACGTGATTTGCTTTGGACATTGAAATGTGACAGGGGATGCTCCCTTAGCCCGGGTCCTGGATGTGGCGCAGGGAGGAAGCCCACTCTAAATAGACATGGAGCTTAAGTGAGAAACAAGCTTATGTTGTTAATTGTTGAGATTTGGGGGGTCGTTTGTTGTATCAATGTGAACTGGGCAATTTGGCTGATACGAGCAGGATAATTTGAAGTAGCGAGAAGGGACGTGAGTGACTGGCTCAGGTGTGAAGATCTAAACTGGGCAGAACTGACTCTTCCAGAACAAATGCCGTCTTGAATCACAGCTGCTAAAACTACTCACCAGGACCCTTTGCCCCCAGAGCTGCAGGCCTGAAGATGGGCTTTCAGATTCTTTTCTTACATCAGCTTGATTTTTAAAAATTCCTCTTCACAGATAAAGGGAATATCATTGCAAGAAGTGTTGGATTAGAAACCAATGCTTGAAATCATCACTTGACACTGTGTCCGAGATATGAGGTGGGATAGGATGGTGACACAAAGGAGCCACACTGGATTATTCTCTGAGACATTCCCCTATTCAAATTTCAGTAGAATGAATAGGCTATAAAACACAATGCCTAGAATCTGGCACAAGGCACTGCCACCTTGAAGATCACCAGGTGATCACTTACAAACCAAAAGAAAGCTGCAAAAGCACAAGTGTGTGCAATGTATGCATGGACACATGCGTGTACACATAGAGACAGAGTCTCCATCATCAGAATTGCGAATCTTGGAATTCACAATTTCTCTTTTGTTTTTAAAGAGATTGAGTCTTGCTCTGTTGCTCATAGCTCCCTGCAACCCCAAACTACTAGGCTCTAGTTATCCTCCCACCTCAGCTTCCTGAGCAGCTGGGACTACAGGTATGCAGTACCATGCTCAAATAATTTTTTACATTTTTTTTTGTAGAGATGGGGTCTTGCTATGTTGCCCAGGCTGATCCTGAACTCCTGGCCTCAAGTAACCCTCCACCACAGCCTCCCAAAGCACTGGGATTAGAGGCATGAGCCACTGTGCCCAGCTGGCATTCAGTTTCTTTAGCTTCATTCTTTCCCTAGAAGTCTCCCTCATCTCTGTTTTCCTTATCTCTGTTTTCAGTACATATATGGTGCTAAATGATAATAATTTATTTCAGCCCCTAGGGGAAGAAAATGATCTTGGGTGGGTGGAGGAAGAGGAAGAAGGAAGTCAGATTTGACAGTTTCTCCCTAAATCTTCTCTATTTACCTTTGAATGTGTACAAATATGAGCTGTGGGTGAAGCTTAGCAGGAATACTGATTAGAAGGCATTTGATGAATAATTGTGAATTCTGAGTCTTGGACAAAATGCTCTCCTTTACTGTCCCACTTAACAGGACCGAGTTACCTAGAAAGCATTTGGGAACTGGCTAGTAAACCACTGATCTTTGGGTGGTTTCTCGCTCATTGACACTATATCATTTGTCTCTGGCTGATATCCGGTAAGAGTTCAGAGTTGTTGGTAAAATGAACACTGAAGACTCTCAGCGGTAAAACTCCATATCCTCTCTGATACCGTATCTTTGCTTCTGGCTCTGTTTCCTGCGACATTATCAAACTCACAGATGGCTGCCTTCAGAGAATGTGTCTGAAATATCAACCTCACAGGAGTAAGCATTATGGGGACTGAGCTGGTTGCTTGGCTAACTCAAATCACCAAGGCGAGTAAATGAAGAACTGACTCTTCCAGAACAAATGCTGTCTTAAATCACAGCTGTTAAAACTACTCACCAGGGCCCTTTGTCCCCAGAGCTACAGGCCTGAAGATGGGCTTTCAGATTCTTTTCTCACATCAGCTTGATTTTTTAAAAATTCCTCTTCACAGATAAAGGGAATATCATTACAAGAAGTGTTGAATTAGAAATCAATGCTCAGCTGGGCATGGTGGTTCATACCTGTAATCCCAGCACTTTGGGAGGCTGAGGCAGGCAGTTTGTTTGAGCCCAGGAGTTCCCTGTCTCTACTAAAAATACAAAAAAAAAAAAAAAAAAATTAACCAGGCATGGTGGCACACGCCTGTAGTCCCAGCTACTCGGGAGACTGAAGTGGGAGGATCACTTAAGCCTGGGAGGTCGAGGCTGTAGTGAGCTATGATTACACCACTGCACTCCAGCCTGGGTGATAGAGTGAGACTGTGTCTCAAAAAACAAAACAAAACATGCTTAACACTGCCTATGGCCCCAAATGCACAATACTATTTGTGCTACCATGCACTATAAAAATGCTTCAACAAATTTACAAGAGAAAAACAAACAATCCCATCAGAAAGCGGGCAGAGGATATGAACAGACACTTCTCAAAAGAAGACATTTATGCGGTCAACAAACATGAAAAAAAGCTCATCATCACTGGTCATTAGAGAAAAGCAAATCAAAACTACAATGAGATACCATCTCACCCCAGTCAGAATGGTGATTATTAAAAAATCAAGAAACAGTAGATGCTGGAGAGGCTGTGGA
>NW_012103699.1:1682270-1692049 GCF_000951045.1 Mandrillus leucophaeus
TTTTTTTTTGTAGAGATGGGGTCTTGCTATGTTGCCCAGGCTGATCCTGAACTCCTGGCCTCAAGTAACCCTCCACCACAGCCTCCCAAAGCACTGGGATTAGAGGCATGAGCCACTGTGCCCAGCTGGCATTCAGTTTCTTTAGCTTCATTCTTTCCCTAGAAGTCTCCCTCATCTCTGTTTTCCTTATCTCTGTTTTCAGTACATATATGGTGCTAAATGATAATAATTTATTTCAGCCCCTAGGGGAAGAAAATGATCTTGGGTGGGTGGAGGAAGAGGAAGAAGGAAGTCAGATTTGACAGTTTCTCCCTAAATCTTCTCTATTTACCTTTGAATGTGTACAAATATGAGCTGTGGGTGAAGCTTAGCAGGAATACTGATTAGAAGGCATTTGATGAATAATTGTGAATTCTGAGTCTTGGACAAAATGCTCTCCTTTACTGTCCCACTTAACAGGACCGAGTTACCTAGAAAGCATTTGGGAACTGGCTAGTAAACCACTGATCTTTGGGTGGTTTCTCGCTCATTGACACTATATCATTTGTCTCTGGCTGATATCCGGTAAGAGTTCAGAGTTGTTGGTAAAATGAACACTGAAGACTCTCAGCGGTAAAACTCCATATCCTCTCTGATACCGTATCTTTGCTTCTGGCTCTGTTTCCTGCGACATTATCAAACTCACAGATGGCTGCCTTCAGAGAATGTGTCTGAAATATCAACCTCACAGGAGTAAGCATTATGGGGACTGAGCTGGTTGCTTGGCTAACTCAAATCACCAAGGCGAGTAAATGAAGAACTGACTCTTCCAGAACAAATGCTGTCTTAAATCACAGCTGTTAAAACTACTCACCAGGGCCCTTTGTCCCCAGAGCTACAGGCCTGAAGATGGGCTTTCAGATTCTTTTCTCACATCAGCTTGATTTTTTAAAAATTCCTCTTCACAGATAAAGGGAATATCATTACAAGAAGTGTTGAATTAGAAATCAATGCTCAGCTGGGCATGGTGGTTCATACCTGTAATCCCAGCACTTTGGGAGGCTGAGGCAGGCAGTTTGTTTGAGCCCAGGAGTTCCCTGTCTCTACTAAAAATACAAAAAAAAAAAAAAAAAAATTAACCAGGCATGGTGGCACACGCCTGTAGTCCCAGCTACTCGGGAGACTGAAGTGGGAGGATCACTTAAGCCTGGGAGGTCGAGGCTGTAGTGAGCTATGATTACACCACTGCATTCCAGCCTGGGTGATAGAGTGAGACTGTGTCTCAAAAAACAAAACAAAACATGCTTAACACTGCCTATGGCCCCAAATGCACAATACTATTTGTGCTACCATGCACTATAAAAATGCTTCAACAAATTTACAAGAGAAAAACAAACAATCCCATCAGAAAGTGGGCAGAGGATATGAACAGACACTTCTCAAAAGAAGACATTTATGCGGTCAACAAACATGAAAAAAAGCTCATCATCACTGGTCATTAGAGAAAAGCAAATCAAAACTACAATGAGATACCATCTCACCCCAGTCAGAATGGTGATTATTAAAAAATCAAGAAACAGTAGATGCTGGAGAGGCTGTGGAAAAATAGAAACACTTTTACACTGTTGGTGGGAGTGTAAATTAGTTCAACCACTGTGGAAGAGAGCGTGGCAATTCCTCAAGGATCTAGAACAAGAAATGCCATTTGACCCAGCAATCCCATTACTGGGTATATACCCAAAGGATTATAAATCATTCTAATATAAAGATACAAGCATATGCATATTTATTGCAGCACTATTTACAAGAGCAAAGGCTTGGAACCAACCCAATGCCTATCAATGATAGACTGCATAAAGAAAATGTGGCATGTATACACCATGGAATACTATACATCCATAAAAAAGAATGAGATCATGTTCTTTGCAGGGACATGGATGATGAAGCTGCAAGCCATCATTATTAGCAGACTAACACAGGAACAGAAAACCAAATACCACATGTTCTCATAAGTGGGAGTTGAACAATGAGAACGCACGGACACAGGGAGGGGAACAACACATACCGAGGCCTGTCAGGCCATGGGGGACAAGGGGAGGGAGAGCATTATGGCAAATGCCTAATGCATGCAGGGCTTAAAACCTAGATAACAGGTTGATAGGTGCAGCAAACCACCACGGCACATGTATACCTATGTAACAAAACTGCACATTCTGCACATGTATCCTGGAACTTAAAGCAAATTTTTAAAAAAATGCCCCCAATATGATGCCATTGGAGTCATTTTCCAGAGTCATTACTAGAATATTGGTACAGCTATTTATCTATCTATTGAAACACTACCTCTCACCTCTGGTGAGCATGTTGTGGAAAATACAGATTTATAAAAGAAGAAGGAGAATGCCTGGTCAGATGCCAAGGTTTTCAGATATGTCATTACAACACAGGAATGCTTTTGATTAACCTGCAGAATTCTTAATTACTGTAGGGATAATGTTAAAGTCAATATTAAGCTACTTTAATTATTAAGGTTTTTCATTACTATTCAGCTTTCCTAAGCATCTGACATTTCCAGGTCTTTCTTCTAAAATACATCACATTTACTCTGCATTAAGAAAGTAATTTTTCATCTTCAAATTGATAAAAATAAAATGACGAGAACTCAGAAAAAAAATTATCATGGGCTTTTTTTTTTTTTTTTTTGAAGAGTTGCGAACAATGGTTAAAACTCAAACGTTTGTTCCTAAGATTTTTAAATATGCAGCATCCCATGCTTGAATCCAAAAGAGACCAAATGCTTGAAAATTATACTAAGACACATAAAAAAAATGTTAAGGCATTAGTGAAAATTGATTAGATTTAGCAAATGCTAGATTTAGAGAATGCTTAAAAGATCCCCCAATCGTAAATAAAGTTGATCAGAATTTTAAGAAGGACTGAGTGCAGAACTGCAAACAGACTGGAGTGTCCGGCAGTGAGGTGGCCTGCAGAGCATGGCAGTGACTCATGTAGGCAGGTCCAACTGCCCCTCCTTGGCTGAGAAGAAGGAGACCAAGGGCTGTCTTGAGCTTCATGCTCTTGATGCTCAAAATGAGGCTAAAAATGACTGTCAAGCCAGGTGTGATCTTTTGTACTTTTGTGTAATTATGGCCCCAGATGCGCACAGTAACTTGGTTACTTCTGGCAACAACAGCTTTGTGCCTTGAACTTGAATGCTTGGCCGTACTGGGCACTCAAAGGGGAAAGAATGCAACGTGCATTAGAGGCTCAGAGGAACTGGAGTTCTCAAAGGATTCAAATGTATATATGGACATGCTGAGCACAGTTTCTGAATTACAACAGATGCCCAGCAAATGCTAGCTGATATGCTATTATTACTATCATTCCAGAACAACAAAAATTCCTGCAGTTTCTATTATAGCACTGTCAGCGCTGACTCCCAATACTCTAACTTAAAAAGATACTTCACATTTATTTTCATTCCATACAAAATGGAAACCCCAACTTCAATTCAGTAGTGATAAGAATGTAAGCTGAGTAAAATTATGCCATTTGAGATGCCTCAATTTTATCTCTAAGAAACACAGAGAGGTCACCTAATGTCATTCTGGGAGTGGTCCCCTTGCCCACTGCTGGAAACACGGAATTCCAGTGTTTTCCAAGTTCTGGCAGGCAAAGCATCAACTCCCCTTCTGCAGCCTGCACCTCCAGCTCCCCATGCACCCACCAGCACAGTGGAAGGTGCTATGAAGCCACAGAGGGGCTTCTACTTGGCAAGGCCTTCTCAGTGCAGGGCTGGTGCTCTGACAATGGCAGCACACCAAAAATAGGCTAAACCATGGGAGAAAAATGTTAGAGGCTGTAAATTGAGTGTGTGTGTGCAGAAAAGAAAATAGTGCATATTGCTGCGTGATGGAAATCTATTTGTTATATAATAGGCAACTATGCTATTTTCAGCTTCTCATCTGTTACTTTTAGCTGTTTTGACTATCCTGTTCATTTCCCCACCCCTAATACTAGCTGGTTCATATAAAACAGAGTGCAATAGTTAAGTATCTAATATAAGCGTGTAGAAGAGGATTATTTCTATCGGGGTGCATGGGAGCAATGATCTAATATTAAATTAGATGAAGTGCTCACAAAGGAAGGAACAGAGCTTCGTTTTCCTTTCAGCTCATCATATGACCGAGAAAGGACTCGCTTCTCAGCATCGGAAGCTTTTGTGATGCTATCGTTATGAATGGGAAACGTCTATCAAACTGCGGACCCGTCACGTTATTTTAAACTTTTTAATAACAAATTAGCTACAATTGGGAATTAGCTCTGTCACGAGTCAGATTTTTCATGGTTTATTTGGCTTGTTCATCCCTGATGTCTTCATGACCTTGTGGCAGTTAAGAGATTTTTGTTTGAATGCTTTCAGAAAAAAAAAAAAAAATCATCATGAATTGAGAGGCCCTATAGGGTTGTGGAAAAGGCGCAGGCTAGTGTGCAAAGGCGCAGGCAGCAAAGCATTTGTGTGTATGTGGCAGGCGGCATGATGGCTCACAAGTATTCACTCCTCTTCTCTTATCCTTACACACCCCACCCCTGCCATGTGATTTCTGCTACTCTTATGGAAAGAGCTCAGTCACGGGATGTGCTGATTGATGTACAGGGATCTAACACGTGCCTTGTCTGAGCAGAAACTTCAAGAGGTCTGATGGGTTCCTGCCAGCTCTCTTGATCTGCCCTCTGCAGCAAAGCCAGCTAATACAGAACGATTTAGATCAATCACTCCAACTTAGCTTCAGTTTTAGTACCTTACTCTCAGAATATTCAGATAGTGCAAGAGGTATTTAAAAAAAAAAAGAAATAAGAAAAAGAAAAAGAAAAAATTAATTTGCTCATTTCTCACTAAAGGAGAAGCAAATGAATAGACTAAATGGAACTTTTTAAGTCAGGAGAGTTGTTTCTAGTTCTAGTTCTTCTGAATATCAGCGTGTGCCCTTGTACAGGTCATTTCACCTCCCTGAGCCTCAGTTTCCTCATTTTAAAAACGGAAACAAGAATTCTGCTGCTGCTTACCTGACATGACAGCTAAGTGAATCACATAGAGCCAGGATTGACCAACATTTTCTATAAAGGGTCACAGAATAAATGTTTGAGCCTTTGTAAGCCATATCTGGTCACCGTCACTCTTCCCTCTTCCTCCTTTTCCTCTCCTCTCTCTCCTCCTCTTTCTTCTACAATCCTCTAAAACTGCAAAACCCATTCATAGCCTGCCAGTGATATGCAAACAGGCCTTGGCACAAAGTTGAACTTCCAGCCAAAGTCTGCTGACCCCTGAATTTGAAAGGATCATTAAAGGGTAAAAAGTTAGGGATGGGGGTCATGTGTCAGTGGAGCTGGAAATCCGACAATACAGATTCTTCATACAAAATGCTTGTTCCCAGTTCCTGCCTGATGTCTGTGGAAAAGTGGGATAAAAGTGCATCACAACAACAACAGATCCGGGTAACACGGAGTCAGGATGCTATTTCAGTTACTTAGCGTCCACAATGGATTCAAGTTTTTGCATAATGACACAGGAAGCAGTATCTTGGCATTGCTATTATTTTTGTCTTCTGGAAGTCTAGATTGTTTAAATTAAAACAAAGCACAGTGCTAACTAGCAATCCCAATTGAGTCTGGATATCCCATGTTTTATCACATCCTGGCATAATGAAATTAGCTCTGGCCTTTAAGGTTAGTTAGAGCTCATTCTGTGTATCTCACAGTTTATTGTGGTTACATATTTATGTATAAACTATGTTTTGTTGTTGTCATTTTTTTTTTTTTTTTGAAACGGAGTCTCACTCTGTCACCCAGGCTGGAGTGCAGTGGCGCGATCTCGGCTCATTGCAAGCTCCGCCTCCTGGGTTCACACCATGTAGCTGGGACTACAGATGCCCACCACCACGCCCAGCTAATTTTTTGTATTTTTAGTAGAGACAGGGTTTCACCATGTTAGCCAGGATGGTCTCTATCTCCTGACCTCGTGATCCACCAGCCTTGGCCTCCCAAAGTTCTGGGATTACAAGTCCCACTCTCTCACCCAGGTGGGAGTGCAATGGTGCGATCTCGGCTCATTGCAACCTCCGTCTCCCAGGTTCAAGTGTTTCTCATGCCTCAGCCTCCCAAGTAGCTGGGATTACAAGGGTGTGCCACCACACCTGGCTAATTTTTGTGTTTTTAGTAGAGACGGGGTTTCACCATGTTGCCCAGGCTGGTCTGGAAACTCTGACCTCAGGTGATCTGCCCACCTCAGCCTCCCAAAGTGCTGGGATTACAGGCATGAGCCACTGCGCCCGGCCTGTTGTATATTGTATTAGGGTGAATCTTGCATGAAACCCTTCAAACCAGAGCTGTTTAGGGTCAACATCTGAATATAGCACTCAGAGCTGAGAGTCATTCTGAGTGTCAGCAGAGGTAGGTCCAACAAAGAGATACTTAGTCCCTGCTTTTTGAAGCACCAGAAATTCTGCAGCTTGGGTTACGTAGATACTCTAAGGTAAAAATATTAACTTTCTCTTACTGAATTTGGTTTGCTTTTGGTGACAAGAATAAAGATAGGTAAGAAAAAAGCAATCTACCTTGGGGTAATTCCATTAGTCACTAGATCTCTGTTTCTAAAGACCATCCTCCATAAGATAAACCACGGCTCCTTGGAGACATGGCTGATTTCAGGGCTGGGGTTGAGATAGTACAAAATAAGCCTAGGACATCTTATTGCACTGAAAAGTAAATCATTGCTCAAAGAATGATGGGAATATGTAAAAAGGACAAAACCCCCAGCTTAAAAGGGGCTCTAGGCCGGGAGCGGTGGCTCACGCTTGTAATCCCAGCACTTTGGGAGGCCAAGGCGGGTGGATCACTTGAGGTCAGGAGTTCATGACCAGCCTGACCAATATGGTGAAATCCTGTCTGCACTAAAAACACAAAGAAATGAGCCAGGCATGGTGGCGTGTGTCTGTAATCCCAGCTAGTTGGGAGGCTGAGGCAGGAGAATTGCTTGAACCTGGGAGACGGAGGTTGCAGTGAGCCGAGATTGTACCACTGCACTCCAGCCTGGGCAACAGAGCAAAACTCTGTCTCAAAATAAATAAATAAATAAATAAATAATGGGAGGTGGGAGGGAAGGTGACTCTACTGCTAAATTTGGGACAATGTGAGCACCAAAATAAATAATGATAATAACATAGCCCGGTGGTCTTGTGATTTAATAAGAAATATTATTTGGTCTTTTCCCCTGACTGAGTCTTGGCACACAGCTTCTAAAGCCCTTGAAGTTCCTGAGCTATAGGGGCCATAGGTGTGTCTTTTGTTCTAATATTTGGTCTCTTTGACCCCAGTTCCTGACACAGAGCTCATGAATCTTTTGGAAGGAATTACTTATCCTTTTGCTCCTAAGCAGATAGCTACAGACTGAGGCCAGATGTCTCCACAGGTAGCTACTTTATATTGACTTTATGTAAAGTGCAGATTTACTGAGCACGAGACAAATACATAATTGACTATTCCTCTACGCCCTCCTTTCACACATGAAATGTGGACTCAGTGAACGCTGATCAAAGACTTGAAAGAATGCAACTGCTTGTCCCTTTTATCTACCATCTCCCCCTTTCCTTTCTTCCTCTTTCCCCTACTGCTCACCCTTTCCCAGTAATTATTGAAGTTCCCAGACCCTTTTTGTCAAAAGCACGGATCACAGATTATTCCTGCGGTTTCGTGTTCCTTTTTCCCAAGTGCATCTTCAACCCTGGCAAAATAAACCTCAAAACTGATTGAGATATGTCTCAGATACTTCTCGGTTTACAATGGTTATGTAATAAAATGCCCTTGATTTTATAAAATACACACTGAGATATTTCAAGGTGATGGAAAAGGACCATTATACCCATGACTTGTTCTCAAATGGTTCAGAAGAGAGAATAAAGCAAATGTTAACATTTGAGAATCCAAGTGGATATGGAAATTCTTTTACTATTTTTGCAACTTTTCTCTAAGTCTGAAAGTATTTCAAAAGAAAAAGTCGAACATGTTAAGTGGGGGTAGTGAGTAGATCTTAGGTTTACTTTATTCCTCAGCATTTGGATTCCAAGAGTGGGTGGTCCTAAGCCCAGAGAAGAGGCCAAAAGGGAAGCAGAGGTAGACAAGGCAGTGGAATGTTCATACAAGGGAGGGACCAGAGGACAAAGGACGCAAATTAAAACCACAGATTCCAAACCCCTACAAGTCCACGCATGGGCAGATGTGTGGGCAGCCAGGAGTAAAAGGGGCACCAATACTAAAGAGTAAAAGGTGTCGATGAGTAGTTAGAAAGTGAACTATGAGGTCCCTCAAAAGGCAGAGAAAACTTGCACATCCAGCTTCTTCCAGGAGATTCTTAGACACTTCCTTACCGGGGCAGAAACCTACCTGAACACTTTGGCAGCCAC
This sequence comes from Mandrillus leucophaeus, assembly GCF_000951045.1. Taxonomy (NCBI): domain Eukaryota; kingdom Metazoa; phylum Chordata; class Mammalia; order Primates; family Cercopithecidae; genus Mandrillus; species Mandrillus leucophaeus. Next base: position 1,690,709 of record NW_012103699.1, read on the forward strand.
AGGCAAGTACAGGCAAGATGAATGCGCTTCCTTGGAGGAACAGGAACCCAAAACACCACAGGCAGAGCCAGAGGACCTCATCATGTTGACCCGTTTTATTTTATAGGCCATATGGATACCTTTCTACCATGTTTTAATATCAACTCAATAGCCGATCTCCTTAAAACTCTGTCTCTTTATAAACAATGACAGCCACAACAAACAAACAAAAAACCCACCAACATGTGGCAAAATGCACGCCGCATCTCAAATACATGCCGCATCTCAAAATGACCCATTTCCAAATACTGTTTTGAAATAAAGGAAGCCATACTTAAATTACACTCCTTGAGCGCCATCTTGTGTCTGCACAATGAAAAATGCCTGTTTCCAACTCTTCTCCAAATGTCCAAGAAAGGGGAAATCCCTCCTCATTCCAACCTAAACTTTTGCTAGGTTTAAAATTTCTTCTTCTGAGCTAAAATGACCTTTAAAAACACATTAAAAGAATTAAATCTCAATTCTCAGCAAACAAAGACATTCTTTTCATATTTAAGTGTACACGAACACAAGTGGAGCACAGGAAAAACAGATTAGTCATGACTCACAAATCCCTTAACTATCACACAGTATTCTGCAATTCTCCCTTCCAACTAATAGTCCTCCATTAAAATAGAACCTTTCATAAATATGTCAGTTTATAATTAAAAACAAATCAGCCATATTAGAAATGCACTTTTATTTTCTTCCCTTTATTCACATTTGAAGGACCAAACCAGCAATCTTTAAAAAACAGCAAGAACAACAAAAATTCAAGAATTACAAGCTTTTCATAACAATTTCAGTGCATATTTTTCAATTTTGTTTTCCTTTCCCAAACTTAAGCAAAAACTCTTTATCTTCTCATCAGCGATAAATACCATGATATAAATTTCCAAAGAACAGTAGAAATCTATTAATGGCATGCAGTGGTTTGCTGGAGCCAACTCATACTGGCTCTTAAGACTATTGTGTGTATCTCCTTCCAAACACGGTCAGTGATGTCACACTAGTAGTTTGAAATCAGCTGTAGTAGGAGCATTTACACTACGGAATTGGCAAATGCTGCAAATCAAGGTCCCTCTTGCCCTAGTCTCCTCCTGGAGAGCTGATTGTTAAACCCTTATCAGCACACGTTGCTTAAGGGAGGCAAGAGAACACTTGTATCCAAGTCTTTGCGCTTTGCTGAGAAATGTCTTACATGTCACCAAAATCTTTTCTTATTTTTTTTATTTTTGAGATGGAGTTTTGTTCTTGTTGCTAGGCTGGAGTACAATGGCACAATCTCAGCTTGCTGCAACCTCCACCTCCCGGGTTCAAGCA
>NW_012103699.1:1693289-1705887 GCF_000951045.1 Mandrillus leucophaeus
GATAAACTCTGACATGAGTCACATGAGAGGAAAGGACAGCAAGGTGGTCTGTGCATTGTTATAGGGAAAGTATGTGTCTAAGCACAGATGTTTTTGTTTTGTTTGAGACAGGGTCTCACTCCATCACCCATGCTGGAGTGCACTGGTGCGATCATGGCTCACTGCAGCCTCGACCTCCCAAGCTCGAGTGATCCTCCTACCTCAGCCTCCTGAGTAGCTGGGGTCACAGGCATGCACCACCACACCTGGCTCCTTTATTTTCTTTTTTCTTTTTATTTTTTTGTAAAGATGATGTCTTACTGCCCAGGCTAGTCTTGAACTCCTGGGCTCAAGTGATCCTCCTGCCTCTGCCTCCCAAAGTGCTGGGTTTATAGGCATGAGCCACTGCACCTGGTCGAAGCACCAAATTAACCAGCACAGCCATGGCAAGAATGAGAAAGATTTAAGGTTCTGCAGAAAGCATGGCCTGCATTTATCTCACGCTGCTCCACTCGGAGGATGAGCTATTCTCAGGCACTTGTCTCCCCACAGGATCCTGAAGGGGACTACACAGGATACAGAAGGACAAGGACAGCCTCATTCTAAACATCTTGCTATGTTCTGAAAGCCCCATCTCATTGTTTCTCCTATTTTTAAAAAAGTCTTATTTTCTTTCCTTAGCGTAATTCTCAGCTTTCTCCAGGCCTGAGCTCTGAGGCCGCTGTCCTGGGGAAGCTCTTTCTGCTAGCCTGGAATGTGGTACCCAGCAGCTTGGGACTGGATCGTCACTGCAGGCTGGAGTCAGCAGAGGGAGCACGGGTCACACGATGTGGCCACTGTGCTGCCGGCTCCTCAGCACGGAGTCTTCAGAAAGCACAGAGGATGACCAGGCACAGTGGCTCACGCCTGTAATCCAAGCACTTTGGGAGGCCGAGGCGGATGGATCACCTGAGGTCAGGAGTTCGAGACCAGTCTGGCCAGCATGATGAACCCTGTTTCTACTAAAAATACAAAAAATTAGCCAGGCGTGGTGGTGCACATCTCTGATCCCAGCTACTCGGGAGGCTGAGGCAGGAGAATCGCTTGAACCTGGGAGGTGGAGGTTGCAGTGAGCTGAGATTGTGCCATTGTACTCCAGCCTGGGCAAAAAGAACGAAACTCTGTCTCAAAAAACAAGACAAAACAAAAAGCACAGGGGCCTTTTCACCAGCAAAGTCAGACAAGTCCACACGAACACAGATCAGGAGCTAGATTCCAAAATTTAAATTCACTCTCTTACAAGAAAACCCAATGGATTTCTTTCTCTGATTATAAAACAAATATTTAACTTATTTCCCATCTTAAACTTTTCTGTTTCCCATTTCCTATAACAATGTTCTAAAATCTCACCATCTAGAGATAACCACTGTGAACTTAACAAAGCTTATACCAGATTTTTCACATAATTACAAAAATAAGAGTCTTCCCATCTTTTCAAATTTTGTTTTACGGAGTTACACAATTCCATCATATGGATCCACCTTAACAGACTTGCTCGACATCCTGGTTAGATTGTTTAAAATTTGTGTTGTTTTATAGCAAAAGATTTTTCCGTAGTTTGCATTATTTTCTGAGGACAAGTTGCTAGAAGTGAATTATTGTGTCTGAGGGTATAAGATCTATCTGGCTAAAAACCTTTCAATTTACATTCCCATCAGCTGTGGATGAAACTGTCTTCCATAGCATCCTGGCTAGCACTGTAATTCTAATTGTGTTATTTGTCCAAAAAATGGCATATGGTTATTGTGTTTTGCATTCTTTTGCTTACTAAAGAGATTTACTGTGTGGTATGGTTTTCTTCGTGCATTAATTGTATATATATTTTAAACACAATTTTATCCATCCGTCCACTCATTCAGCAAATGTTTATTGAACACCTACTGTGTATAAGACACTGTGCTAAAACCACACACATTATCCTGAACCAAAATCTTAATGGCTTCTGCCCCAGGACACCATCCCTTCTTGGCTCTGCCATTCCAGTTAGTGCCTCCTGTCGGCTGACTTGAGAACTGGGTGTGGTTACCATTGCCATCTTCAATCAATTGACACATTCTAGGAAATTCACCTTGAAAATGTCTCTAAGTGTCATCCTCTTTTTTTTTTTTTTTTTTTTTATTTCCACAGCCACTAACTCTTATCCAGACATCCAAGAGTTCTTGCAAGGAATATAGGATCGAAAGTGATCTTCCCCCTCCTTATTCAACCTACAAACTGATGCTGGAGTATTCTACCTTTCCTCTGATCAGACACCTTCCCTTTTCTCTACCTTCTCAATTCTCTAGCATGAGCTCCAGGGCCTTTGAGCTTCTGGGCCCATCTTACCTGTCCAGACTTCTGTCCTTCACTTTCCTAGTCATACCATAGCCCTTCCAACCAGACCTAGTTGCTGTTCTCTAAACAGGTGCTACATTTTCTGGTAGCTGTGCTCCTAGCCATGGCATCTCGCCACACCCATCTTCAAAGCCCAGCTCAAACGCCTCCTTCTTTCTCTAAGAAGGTATCCCTAGTACTGTGGGCCAGATCCTCCTGACTTCAGAGCCCAAGTGGCATCCACTGCGCCCTCTTTGGAGCACCTAGAGCATGGTCCACTCCTTCTGGTGGCCATCACCTCTTTGTCCTCCCCGTCTCCCTACCATCTTTGAGATCAGACAGTTCTAGCTCACTTTTGCATCCTGTTGCCTAGAACAGTCCTGGCACACAGTAGTCCCTCTCTAAGTGTTCATTGAATTGAAGAATGAATGATGACATACACACTATAGATAAATAAAGGTGCTAGCAACCATATGGAGGAGCCAATGTGTAAGAAGGAAGGTCAGCCGCAGAGAGAAACAGTGACGAGATGGAAAGGAAGACTCCTAAAAACATTCAAGGTGGCTTCTCCGGGGTTTCCTCTCTCCAACCATGAGGAGATGAGCTGCTTATAGCTCTAGGATGCACCTGCTTCCACTTTCTTTCATTTAATTCTTCTTTGAGACTCTCACCTCCACTTGACACATGTTTAACCTACAGGCTAGGCTGTAAAGCAAACATTCTAGAAATGGCCTCTGTGTTCCTAGCCATTCTCTAAAATTCCTTCCTGCCCTACAACTATGAAGAAAGAAATCTGTAGCAGGGAGTGTTACTTTCTTTCACAAGCCCCTAGGCAATGTGAAAAGTTCTTGATCCTGGCCTCCACCCACTGGTGGCTTGACTCACTCCTACTGCAAGCAATGTACACATAAAGGAGACTGCCCACAGCAGCTCCCCTTCTGCAAAACAAAATGCCTCGGTGTGTGGGGCTGCCTATCCGGGTGGTCAGAGCAGAAGGATTTTCACAAGGATACTCCACCCCCTGAGACTGGTGGCAGGCATTTCAAACCCTTCCAGAGCAAGAGGCACTCTCAGGCCACCTGCCACCTGAAATAAAGTCCATCAATGATCAGGACGACTGTGTCCAGACATCTGGTAATGGCTATAGCAATTGCTTGTGGAGATTTATACGTGGGCTATGAGAGAAAGATATTTAAAAAATCAAAAAACATATATATATGTGTGTGTGTATATATATATATATCTCACTTCCATTTGAAACAGGGTCTCGCTATGTTGCACAAGGTTGGTCACTATATTTTTAATGGAAGATTGGGAGTAACACCCATTTCTGTGTATTTCAATAAATACTAGCACTTAAGCAGTGCTTTTTTTCCTTAGGTGGTTTATGCTTATCATTACCCAGTATTCATACTTGGAAGACAAATAAAGAATTACAGACATAGCTGACTGCTAATAGCTCTGTGAGGTAAGTGCCCAAATAAGCAAGTCAGGGTCTCCAAATAATACATAGAGGGAAGACAAAGGGAGTTGCTCAGTCAGTCTAACCATGTTTTTCTATAAAGTGTACGTTGAGTGCTTCCATGAATAAAAGAATGGAAGAGAAACAGATTTATTGTTTACCTCCTGCCTACCAGGGCCTCTGCGAGCTGCCTTTTAATGCTTTCTCATTCGATTTGTAAAACTTGTTTTACAGCTGAGGAAACCAAGGCTCTGAGAATGTAGATTCACGACTGAAGCCATGTAGTTAGCAATGCAGGGAGCTGGGTTTGAACCGAGCTCTATGTAAATAGAAGGTCTGCGTCCTTTCTGCTCTAGGGTGCTTCATCTAGTAGTCATACACATGATACTGAACTAGTCATGGTGCTCTCCACTGTAGGTACTATAATAACTGAAGTGGTAGATTAAATTACTGGTGCCAATTCTTCACTCCCCTGTTACAGGGTTATACAGCCACACCTTTTGTCACTTAATTTTGCAGTGCCTTCCCTACTGCAGGTGGAGTATACTTTTCCAACCCATTAAAATGGTTATTTGGCCATTGACATGTTTGTCATAAGAACATGCCCAGGGTGGGGAGCTCTTGATCCCAGGACTTTGGCAGGCAGGTGGCACCACCTGAAGCCTAAACCACAGCCTAGAGCCCTGTCCAGATGACTGTAGCCTGATGCAGAGGTGCTCAGCTCGGTTCAGCAGAGACCTGCCAACCTGCAGACCCACGCACTACGAATGTTTTTGTTGTTGTAAGACACGGAGATTTTGAGTTCGGTTGTTACATAACATTATCATGTTAATATTGCCAATGGAGATTATTAAAAACTGACTTAAACAATTTTATAAAAGACAAGAAGGATGGAGGATAGTAGCTCCAGGGTTGGTTTGGTGGATCCATAATGTTATCAAAGATCAATGTTCTTTTTCATTCTGCCACTTGGCTGTCCTCAGTGTCTCAGCAAAGTTCCCCCTCATGGAACCCCGTTGGCTGCAATAGCTCCATACATTGTATCTTCAAATGACAACATTTCAAGGAGAAAGTAAAGGGGCAGGTGCTGTGGACTGAATTGTCTCTCCCTCCCCACAATTCATATATATAAGCCTTAACCCTCAATGTGACTGTATTTGAAGAAAGGGCATTCAAAAAGGTGGTTAAGAGTAAGTGAGGTCAGAGAGATGGGGCCCTATCTAATAGCACTAGTGTTCTTATAAAAAGAGGAAGACACTAGAGCTGGCTCTATGCGTGCATGGAGGAAACGCCATGTGAGGATACAGCAAGGAGGTGCTGTCTGCAGTCCAAAGAGACAGGCCTCACCAGAAGGCAACCCTGCTGGCACTTTGATCTTGGACTTCCAGCCTCCAGAATAGTGAAGAAATAAAGGTGTGTTGTTTAAACCACCCAGCCTGTGATCTTTTCTCATGGCAGCCTGAGTAGACTAAGACAGAAGGGCAAAGGAGCTTCTTTTGCATTGCTCTTTCTTTCTTTTATCATGGAAGAAATCCTTCCCAGAAGTCCCCAGCAGACACTTATCCTTGGCTTGTTGCCCAGAACTGGGCCACATGACCACTCTGGACCAATGACTGGCAGAGAAGAATGGGATTGCCAGCACTGGCATAGACCAATCATGGTGAACTACCTTGGGCTGGGAACAATGCCACCCAAACAAATTTTGGGAATATGTCCTTCAGAATAAGCCATAATAAACTGTAGTCTTAAATTTCAGTGGCTAACAAGAACAAAGGCTTGTCTCACACTCACAGGGCATGTCTGCTGTGGGTTGGCTGCAGCTCTGCCCTACAGTTTCTTTGCTCTGACACCCAGGATAATAGAATATCTCTAACTGGAACGTGGCTGATCTTGTGGTTGAAGGAAAAGGGAACAGGATAAGCTATGAGCTGTCTCTATAGCTTCTACCCAGAAGTAACATGCCTCATCTCCATTTATGTTTCATTAGCTGGGTAAATCTCTTGTCCAGTCCTGATAGCAATGGGGCAGGGGACAGTCCTCCCCCAGGGAGGGGAAACTGAGCCTTGTGAACATTAATACAGTCAGTTTGCCTTTCTGATGACAAATATTCTTTTCTCTTCCTATATACAGAGCACTTCCATTTCCTTCAGGAAAGAGACAACCCAATAGCTCCATTCAGTTACTGTCCAGCTCAAAGTCTGAGAGTCTCTGAGCAGTGCCTAGTAGGATCCCGCAAGAGGTGCAGACATGGCTCCCCTTTCTTTGGAGGCTGTCCCTTACCCGCCACTCCTCAAACCCAATATGCAATGGTGAGTACCTACAGGATAGGAATAGTATATCTGCAACAAAACCCCATCTGAAAGAGAAAGAACTGGATATACAGAACAACTATTGACCCACAGGGATTCTGAAGTCCCACTGAGCAGATGTGTGAGAGCCCCTGCCCTGGGGACAGAAGGTCTTCTTTGATGAGGCCCTAGTCTCACGTCTTGGGAGCAGCTTCCCCAGTCAATTGTTCATCTTGACCATTGACTCCTTTCTCTGGGAGGTCCTTCTATCCTCCTTGGACAAATCAGAAACAGCATTGGAGAATATTCCTTTTCATGGGAACTGAAGCACAATTTCTCAAGGCCTTCTTCCTACCCATAGAGGGTTGGAGCCCAAAGATTTTTTTTTTTTTTTTTCAGAGTCTTGCTCTGTCGCCCAGGCTGGAGTGCAGTGGCGCTATCTTGACTGACTGCAAACTTTGCCTCCCAGGTTCACGCCATTCTCCTGCCTCAGCCTCCAGAGTAGCTGGGAATACAGCACCCGCCACCACGCCCAGCTAAATTTGTATTTTTAGTAGAGACAAGGTTTCACCATGTTGGCCAGGCTGGTCTCAAACACCTGACCCCGTGATCCGCCTGCCTCGACCTCCCAAAGTGCTGGGATTACAGGCATGAGCCACTGCACCCGGCCCCAAAGATTGTTTTAAATCTCAAATGCACAGTCTGCTTTCATCCAAACTGGTGGGCCATTTGTTATTATCGCTATCATAAAATTAAATCATATTTGTACTAATTTGTTTTAAGTCAGCTCCATAGGCCATTAACCACATCTACATTTTTGGGACATACCACTCTTTCTAGATTTAGGCAAATGCATCTTGAGCCTATCCTTGGTACAACTATACCTTTAGCTCTTCGTCTTGTACCATTTTACCTGAAAGACACTATTTGCTACAGGTCATCTTAACGAATTCAGATGTTTCAAGAAAAGGCATTACAGCCATGCCACTCATGGGACTCTTAGCACAAGGTTGACTTGTAATTGGCTGTTGTCATTTGAAAGGCCTACTCAGTATAATCTTTTATCTTTTCACCTTTTAATCATGCAGGTCCCTGAACTTCTAGACATTCTCTATTCCCTTTCAACAAGGCTGATTTTTCTTTCTTTATAGTTTTTTTCTTATATCTTGCTAACTATATCCCAGAGCAACAAAATCTTGCTATGAACATTATATTTTCCCAGATTTTTGCTTAAAGCTATAGACTCCTTAGTGACATTATCTGCTTTCCAAGTTATTGTAGGTGACTATTTCACCTAATCTTTCACCACTGCATAACATGGGCTGCCATCCTTCCAGCCTAGGATAAGGTTTCTTCTTTGCTCACTTCCCAGAATCAAAGCCAATGTCATATGTGCCCAGTGCCAATTATGGGGAATAGGCAAGGTTACACTAAGGTAATAACAGATTCCCAAATCTCAATGACTAACACAAACAAGTTTTGATTTTCACCCATCTCTATACACTTGTGGTGGGTCAGGTGACTTGCCCCATGTGGGCCTCATTCTGAAACCCAGGCTGCTGGAACTTCTCTATTTGGAATGCCGCTAATCTCATGGCTAAGGGCAAAGAATGTGGTGGACCCCTTGCAGGCTATTAATGGTTTTGCTCAGAAGTGGCATCCATCACTTCCACTCCCATTTCATCGGCTGGAACAGGTCTACGGCCAAGCTGAAGTCGATGAGTGGGGAAGTATAATCCTTTCCCAAGAAGAGACAATGAATATTTGGAAACAATCATACAGGCTAATCATACAGGTATTTCTGATACCAAAGAAGAGGATACAGCTATTGGGTAGGGCAAGCAGAGCCTGCCCCTGATAGGAAGATCTTGCTTAGAGGTCTGGGCCTACTATTTCAGCTTAGATCTGAATCATTGTAAGAACTACTATACAGCCCTCCACAAAATGTGAAGTTGGCTACAGTGGCATTGGATGTCCCATGTGGCGCCATACCTGTGCCCAAGACCCAGGTTACTTGAGGTTTATGCTTTGCTGTCCCAGAGGCCCCATCACCCAGCAGGCAGGGTTTTGGAGAATGCTTGCTCATGCACAGCCTATGGACCTGGTCACCTCACCCTTACCCCCCCACCCTGGGACCCTTGGCCTCTGAGGGTGGCCTTGAAGGCCAGATGTAGTTGTGATTGAAGGCAGATGCTCAGATGCAGTGAATTTTTCTTATGAATAATAATGAAATTGCCAAAGTAACATTAGGGAAGCACTGAGAGAGGGTGGGGGTGGGTACTAATCAAGGAAAATTTGTTAGTCACCTTTTCATAGCCAGGCAGCTGCACCTTAACATGCTGCTCACACTCTTCTTCTCACAGGTAGATCAGAAGACTGGGTTCCAAATTTTGCCCACAATGTTGCATTTGTCTTTTTTTGCCTTGTTCACCAACTTCCATCTCTTTATAATGAATCTAATCTTATACACATATTTTATGTTTTTTTTCCCCAAAGCACTTGAATGTCTGTGTAGAGTGACATTGAACTTTGCATGATGTTGATTGGACAGGCAGATTAATACCAATGGCAGTAAATTTTCCCATGCTCTACCCCGCTCACTTTTACTTCTCCCTTGTTTGTTTGGCTTCTATTTCAGTTACAAGTGGATAATGAACTTGGTTAGCCATCTGTGTGTGTTTCCTGCCAAGTGCTTTTTCAGAAGTTCCAACTTCAGCGGCTGTGGTTTGGAAACTTCGCGTGGAAAGCCGGCAGCTGCTTGGGCAGCTAGACTCTTGTGCTTGTTTAGTGCGGTTGTAATTGCAGAAGGAACAAGAGGGGAGCCGTGGAGAGCTGAAGTTATTACGTCACAGGCAGCAGTCACAGCTTGGACGACATTTGGGGTTTCTGATGCTTTTCATCCCAGTTTGATTCTCACCTCTTGGGCAATGAAACACGTCAAGGCTTAGGCACTAACTCATTCATTTTTTCCCCTCTACAGGGAGAAATCATGTTCGCAATTTACAGGCTAAGAAAGCACAGATACTGAAAGGTTAGATCTTGCACAAGACTGGGCTCTTCTGGAAAAGGACTTCTGTCTCTTTCCTTGAGCAGATGGTTCAAGACTCATTTCTCAAACTCACTTTTCTGTCTTCTTCAAAGGAGTCAGGATAAAACACACACACACACACACACACACACACACACACACACCCCTCCCCAAAACCCATTCCAAACAAACCTGATCCAGGTCTGAATCCATCCTGAGCTCTTGTTCTCAAGTTTCAAGAGAGCAATGGCAGATCTGGGTTTAAAACTCAAGCTTTTACTTTTATCAAACAGAGCATCTCTTCCCTAAAGAGGTCCCAGGGGATGAAAGATATGGAGTTCCTCTTTTCCTCCACATGGAAAGGGGAAAGTAAATTCCTTCTACGTGACCATAGGTAGTGATGCTTTCTGAAGAGCTATAAACCAAATGCAGTGACTTCCTCGGCAGTCAGGTGTGCTGTGGCAGCCCTGTGCTCCCGCAGTGGTACCTGGTGTGTGAGTCAGGAACATTGTCCTCTCTATGGAGCGGAATGGAAATCCTCTAATCTGTGCTTCCAGCGTCTTGAATCGGAGGCAGAACATGCCTGTGGCCTATTTTAAGTTTGTCCTGATTTTGCTACAGCAAAATAAAATACTTTGCAGCTAGCTAATTGATTCCTAAGGATGAAGAATCTCTGGTTTAGCTTCTCTCCTAGCCACTATTTGACCCGGGGCCATTCCAATATAGTTTCTGTCCTAAGAATGTGTCAAGAAAAATGTACATGATTTGTTTCCAAAATGTTTACACAGTGCTTTCAACCCCCATCATGTCTTGGAATTCTTGGGTACAGAAAGGTCTAGAAAAGTGCTGTAAGTGTCCTTCTGGGCTCAGGAAAATAATCAACATTTATTAAGCACTTACTGTGAGCCAAGAACCATTTCAAGTGTATGCTTTCTTATTTAATCCTCACGACAATCCTGTATACACTCAGAGTAACTATACTAAGAACAAAACATGTTTCTTAACTTCCCAGATTAATTTAACTTGTATTAATAGTAGAGGAACTACAGACATAAGGGGAACAACATGGGTATGACAATGATATCAGCCAGGTGTTGGTTCTGTTATTATCTCCACCTTTTTCCAGTTTTCAGGAGTATCTGGGCAAAAACATGGTGCCATGTTTCTTTTATAACTATAGTCAACTGGAAGTATTTGTTGAATAAAAATACTGACTGAGTGAGAAAGGGAGGCTCTCTGCCCTCGCGGAGCTTATGTATATAAAGGAAGACAGACCCAACTATTATACTTAATGAGTAACCATTGACTGTAGTGAGTGGTGAGTCCATACTGCAGGGCACCCAACCTGCTTTTGTGGCACAGGGTCACCTCTCTGAGACTTGAAGGGCAAGGAGGAGTTAGCTAATTTGAAATAGGAAGGTTAAACTGAAAGCATTCCAAGCAGAGGGAAAGGTATGGGAGGAGGCCATCTGGCAGGAAGGGGCTCGTGTTCCAGGGACTGGAAAAAGCCCCAAGTGGTTGAGGTGTGGCTGGTGAAATGAAGAGTGATGGGTGAGGGGGCTGATGAGGTGGATCACCACCAAAAAGAGCTCCGGAAAATACTGTGTATATGCAATCGAGGCATGAATAACAAAGTAGCCTAGCTAGGATTCCTGCCCCATCCTGGCATTGCCCTTTCTGGCAGAAGTAACATGCTCTGTGGAAACAAAAGCATACTCCCGCATGAGGCACCCATTTTTTTGCTCCATGGGGAGGCCATGTTTGAGCTTGTTGGCTTAGGTATAGACAGAAAGGGTCTCTCTGTCCCTCTCTTCCTTTTAGTCTCCCTCCCTCAGAGTATTAATGTGCATATGTGTATCCATGCTTTTAATCTATTTATTTCGAAGTTAGATCGCCAACTTGTTCCAGGACCATTTAGATTGATGATAACCACAAACAGACTTAAACATTTCCATGGGAAATAAATACAGTGAACAAAATCTCCCAGGAATTCTAAGGGAGAATGCTCATCACACTTTTTTGATTATCTGTCCACAAGGCAACACCAGCTTCTTGGCTACCTCTCTGCTTTTTCAGTGAGTTTCACTCAAAACTACCACATGAAGATCAACATATAGACATTAAGAGAGGTCGATATAGGTGCATCTAAATAATAATATAGTTACAACTGTTATTGGAAATATTGTGGCTGAGGCTGAGGGACTGTGTCTTGGCAGATGTTGGAGAAATAATTAAAATACCAGATAGAGCCTGGTTCTTTCCACAAAGGTTTCATTCAGAATCCTGTCTCAAAGGTAAGATTGGAGAAAATGAGGGTGGAATCATGATGATAATGGTATTCACAATTTCATTTTCATTTCGTTTCTTCCTCTTGTTTTGAGTGTTAATTTAGCTGTCATGTTTAATAAGTACCACAAACCTCAATTTATATTTACTTGATTAAGAATTAAGATTCGCAACACTCAATCATTCAGAACACCTTGGTTGTTAATGTCCACTACTGCCACGTTTAATATAAAGTAAGATGTGGATTCTATAAAGCAATTGTTATTTAAGGCTCATTGATACTCCAAGCCTATTCCTTAACTGTTAACAGAATTATACAATGCTCTGTGCTGTGAACTTAGCAAATATTTCTAAAGCAGTCTTGCAATATCAAACTCACATCCACTCAAAGGTGTAGAATGTTTTCATTTTGCTTTCCACAATCTTTCATTCTTCTCCACTAGATCCTTCAGTCATCCAGTAGCTATTCAACCTCATCGTGCAGGGTGTGTCACACTGAGAGAAGATAGATTGCTTTGGAAGGTGGCTGTGTTGGAAGAGAATGCAACTCTGTGTTCTCTTGTATTGCTCTTTGACTAAGATGCAGTACATGTTGGCAAAATCTTTTTTTTTTTTTTAAAACAGAGTCTCACTCTGTCACCATGCCCAACTAATTTTTGTATTGTTAGTAGAGATAGGGTTTCATCATATTTACCAGGATGGTCTCGATCTCTTGACCTCGTGATTTGCCTACCTTAACCTCCCAAAGTACTGGAATTACAGGCGTGAGCCACAGTGCCCGGCTGGCAAAATCTTTTTTTAAGGTATCTAAAAGTTTGTCTTAAGAAGAACCAAACATTATCATTCCAAATATTATTCTATCTGTACTTTGTTGCTCCCCAGAAACCACTGCTAAGTAAACTATGGTAGTTTAAGTTTCAGCATGCCAATAACAGACTTAGACCTCTATCATTGTGGGTATGATATGATTTCTGCCTTTTCTAGCAAAACTATTTCCCTCTGTACCAGAACATGTGGAATATAGGAAAGGACTATGGTGAAAACAACAATGTATTGCCACTCCTATTGCTGTTACTTCAATGCAGGTACCACCATCACTACCACCACCATCTGCACTGCTATCACCAACACAAACACAGTCACCACCTCCATCATCACCCTGTAACACCGTCACTACCACCACCATCTGCACTGCTATCACCA
>NW_012103699.1:1706847-1709925 GCF_000951045.1 Mandrillus leucophaeus
CTCCATCATCACCCTATAACACTGTCACTACCACCACCATCTGAACTGCTACCACTGCCAACGCAATCACCACCTCCATCATCACCCTATAACACCATCACTACCACCACCATCACATCACCTTCACTTGGCAAGTGTCTTGAATGTGCAAGACACTGACATGTCTCTTCATCTCTTTTATATATACAAAATTATTATCTCCACCACACCTGTGTTTTCTGTCATGGCCTATGTTTGTAAATTGTACCACCATTTCCCAGTCAGACAAGCCCAAACTTTGGGAATCATCCTGGATTCCTTCTCCTTTACTTCAAATCCAGTCACCAGGTCTTATCACTTCTACCTCCTCCTCTTAATTCCCACAGCCATTATCTTAGTTCAGGTTCCATAACTTCTCCTCCAGATGAGGGAGGCTACTTGTACTAGGTAGCATGCAGTGAGAAAAAACAAATCATGTGCGTGTGCGCGCGCGTGTGTGTGTGTGTGTAGACTCGGGTTCAAATTCCAGCTCTGACACTTTGCTATCTCTTAACTTCCCTGAGTCCAGGTGCTCCCTCTATAGATGGGGCACAGAGACACCCAAAACTCTCAGTGGTTGTTAGGATGAAATGAGGTCATGCTGTACAAGGTAGGTGCTGAATTAATGGAAGATATCTTCTTAATTTTTTAAAATTTTGATAGCTTTTGGGGTACCAGTGATTTTTGGTTACATGGATGAATTGTATAGTGGTGAAAAGGGAACACTTAGACGCTGCTGGTGGGAATGTAAATTAACACAGTATCTATGGAAAACAGTATGGAGATGTCTTAAAGAATTTAACAAAGTAGATTTACCATTCAATCCAGCAATTCCACTGCTGGGTAGCTACCCAAAGAAAGATATCTTTTCTATCACTGCAATATTAGGTCATTGAAATTGCCTTGTAATTTGTCTCCCTGTCTCCCTTTCTCCACTCCGGCTTACCCACCTCAAATCCATCTACCAGATTATTGTGAGAAAATGCTGCAGTGAAGCCTATACTGTATTTTCAGACTAAGAATCTGGCTCCCCCGCACCTTCTCCAGTCTTACCTCTCACCACTGGCTCTGGGGCTTTTTGTTCCAGCTATGCAGAACAATTTGTAGTTCCTCAAATGCCCCACAAATAAAGACACTCATGTTCTGCTGTGGAGAGAGGCAAAGCTGCCAAGATAGACATGGACTACATTCTCTGTAGCTATACATGTGATAAAGAGCTGGCTGATGGAAGATTGACAATGAAATAAATATTGATGAAGCACCTTCCATGGGTTGGCCAGAGCTACAGAGTGTAAGTATTTAATGGAATCCCTCTCCAAGCAGAGCTTTACAACTGATCTTTCCTTCCTGTGTAGCCAAACGGAGGGAGAAGCTGGCTGCTTTCCCAGGGAGGCTGGGAGAGCTGAGGAAAAAGAGAGAAGGTGATGTGGGGAAAGAGAGGTAGGCATTTTGCTGGTGTTTCCTGATTCCTCAGAGATAAAGGAGTACAGGAAAACCCTGGAAACTACGGGTCGCGGGAAGGACACTGAGGGGAGAAAAGGAAATATTTACAGAACACATAGAGTGTCAAAGCACAAAATGTTAGAAAGAAGAAAAGATGCTTGAAAGCCTGCTTTGATAAACATAAGCACAGTTCAGGCTAGAAGCTATTTTCTCACTTAGGTAAGAAACACATGAAACAAAGAAGAAAAGTAAGTAAAATCTCTTACCTATTTCAGGATGGAATTAGGAATAGAAAATGTCCCATTGCACAGTATAAAAGCACTCACTGATTACAACAGTAATAACTAATACTTCATGAGCATTTATTATGTGCCAGGCACATTTCCAAGTGCTAAGTGAACATTAACTCAATCATTCCCACCATCTCCCTATGATAGATACTATTATTCCCATTTTACAGATGAGAAAACTGAGGCACAGAAAGGTGGAACAACTTGCTGAAGTTCCCCCAGCAAGTAAGTGGCAGAACTATGATTAGACCCCAAGTAGGTTGACTCCTGGGATGCCCTAGTCAACGATGACAATCTGTTGCCCTTCTTGATACCAATACCCATGTTCTCATGAATTAAATCATGTCATAGAAATAAAATTTCTAAGAAAGTTATAAGGAATTCTAAAGAGTTTATATAGTCTCCAAATTACTAGCATTGAACATACAAACAAGCCTAATGGAAATGTGGAATAACACGGGTGGAGTCACATCACTTCTCTTGACTTCGAATCCATCCCTCTTCCCACCTTTGCGTGTGCGGTTCCCTTTCATGCTTGTTCTTTCCTCATCATTTAGCCAGAACCTCATGGTTCATTGTTATAATCATGCTTTTGGATATACCTTCAGCTCCCTGAGCCTCTCTCCCTCCTTCCTACTCACCTGGCAAAGGCCCAAATATGGTTAAATCCAGCTCACCACCCACAGTTATACTGACTGGCTCCATTTTAAATTAATGACCATGAACTTCACGGAGGCCCCTGGTGCTCTTCAGCAATCTCACTAGATACTTTCCTAGGCCTAGATCATTTGCTCTCTTCTTCTCTGGGAGTAATTTCATATCTAATAGTAAAATTTAGTAGAAAATGACAGCAACCAAAAATAGGCAGAACCACTGAGGATTCAGACTTCTCAGGAATGAAGGTTGAGTCAACTCATCAGATAAACCCCTCATCAGCGGAGGGTGGATGTAAAGTGCAATGTGTAGTGACGAAAGTAGTAAGTACTAACTATGGTTTATGACGAGTTACAAAAATGAGAACCATTAGGTAAGCAATTTCCTTTCTTGTTATGTGTATGTGTGCATATGTCTACCCACATACTAGACAGAGATAGGCAGACTGAACCATTGATTTCTCCGGCCATTTTAAGCTGTCACCTGCCGTCTCTGCCCCCTTTAGATAAAAGTCTACTTCACCAATTGCCGTCGGTGCCTTTAAAGCCCCTATCAAGCCTCCCTCAGGCCTCGTAAAAGCGCCCCCTGCTGAATTATAATGCCACATACTTCAGAAACTGTAGAGATAGAGAGGGGTTTGGCTATCAGAGGCCCTCATTCCTGGGGCTCAGGG
>NW_012103699.1:1714095-1714724 GCF_000951045.1 Mandrillus leucophaeus
ATCTGCACTGCTATCACCAACACAAACACAGTCACCACCTCCATCATCACCCTGTAACACCGTCACTACCACCACCATCTGCACTGCTATCACCACCACAAACACAGTCACCACCTCCATCATCACCCTATAACACCATCAGTACCACCACCGTCTGAACTGCCACCACCACCAACACAATCACCACCTCCATCATCACCCTATAAAACCATCACTACCACCACCATCTGCACTGCTATCACCATCACAAACACAGTCACCACCTCCATTATCACCCTATAACACCATCACTACCACTACCATCTGCACTGCTATCACCAACACAAACACAGTCACCACCTCCATCATCACCATATAACACCATCACTACCACCACCATCTGCACTGCTATCACCACCACAAACACAGTCATCACCTCCATCATCACCCTATAACACCATCACTACCACCACCATCTGAACTGCCACCACCACCACCAACACAATCACCACCTCCATCTTCACCCTATAACACCATCATTACCATCACCATCTGAACTGCCACCACCACCAACACAATCACCACCTCCATCATCACCCTATAACAGCGTCACTACCATTACCATCTGAACTGCCACCACCACCAACACA
>NW_012103699.1:1716499-1728717 GCF_000951045.1 Mandrillus leucophaeus
TACAGAACACATAGAGTGTCAAAGCACAAAATGTTAGAAAGAAGAAAAGATGCTTGAAAGCCTGCTTTGATAAACATAAGCACAGTTCAGGCTAGAAGCTATTTTCTCACTTAGGTAAGAAACACATGAAACAAAGAAGAAAAGTAAGTAAAATCTCTTACCTCTTTCAGGATGGAATTAGGAATAGAAAATGTCCCATTGCACAGTATAAAAGCACTCACTGATTACAACAGTAATAACTAACACTTCATGAGCATTTATTATGTGCCAGGCACATTTCCAAGTGCTAAGTGAACATTAACTCAATCATTCCCACCATCTCCCTATGATAGATACTATTATTCCCATTTTACAGATGAGAAAACTGAGGCACAGAAAGGTGGAACAACTTGCTGAAGTTCCCCCAGCAAGTAAGTGGCAGAACTATGATTAGACCCCAAGTAGGTTGACTCCTGGGATGCCCTAGTCAACGATGACAATCTGTTGCCCTTCTTGATACCAATACCCATGTTCTCATGAATTAAATCATGTCATAGAAATAAAATTTCTAAGAAAGTTATAAGGAATTCTAAAGAGTTTATATAGTCTCCAAATTACTAGCATTGAACATACAAACAAGCCTAATGGAAATGTGGAATAACACGGGTGGAGTCACATCACTTCTCTTGACTTCGAATCCATCCCTCTTCCCACCTTTGCGTGTGCGGTTCCCTTTCATGCTTGTTCTTTCCTCATCATTTAGCCAGAACCTCATGGTTCATTGTTATAATCATGCTTTTGGATATACCTTCAGCTCCCTGAGCCTCTCTCCCTCCTTCCTACTCACCTGGCAAAGGCCCAAATATGGTTAAATCCAGCTCACCACCCACAGTTATACTGACTGGCTCCATTTTAAATTAATGACCATGAACTTCACGGAGGCCCCTGGTGCTCTTCAGCAATCTCACTAGATACTTTCCTAGGCCTAGATCATTTGCTCTCTTCTTCTCTGGGAGTAATTTCATATCTAATAGTAAAATTTAGTAGAAAATGACAGCAACCAAAAATAGGCAGAACCACTGAGGATTCAGACTTCTCAGGAATGAAGGTTGAGTCAACTCATCAGATAAACCCCTCATCAGCGGAGGGTGGATGTAAAGTGCAATGTGTAGTGACGAAAGTAGTAAGTACTAACTATGGTTTATGACGAGTTACAAAAATGAGAACCATTAGGTAAGCAATTTCCTTTCTTGTTATGTGTATGTGTGCATATGTCTACCCACATACTAGACAGAGATAGGCAGACTGAACCATTGATTTCTCCGGCCATTTTAAGCTGTCACCTGCCGTCTCTGCCCCCTTTAGATAAAAGTCTACTTCACCAATTGCCGTCGGTGCCTTTAAAGCCCCTATCAAGCCTCCCTCAGGCCTCGTAAAAGCGCCCCCTGCTGAATTATAATGCCACATACTTCAGAAACTGTAGAGATAGAGAGGGGTTTGGCTATCAGAGGCCCTCATTCCTGGGGCTCAGGGCCAGCTCCTAGTTCCACTAATGGTTAGGTACTGTCCAACCTAATAATGGCCCATCAATCACATGTTGTTTCCATGGACACCACTAACTAAAAGATTCACAGAAAACAATGAGGCACCAACAGGGAACTGCCTGTAGCACCCAAGACATCCTCTCTGATAACAATGTGTCACTCCGCTGAAGCAGACCCTGGCTGGAGAAATTGCCATGGGCATATAGTGCTCTTGCTATCTGAAGCTGAGCTTCAGATAATTTATTGCATGAAGCTAGAGGATTTAAAAAGCAAATCAATTTCCTACTAGTTCCGGTTGGATTCTGCTGCTGAATATCACTTAGCTGGCCTCCCTCCAGAAACAGAGGCAGAAGAGGAACCAGCACAGACTCCTTCATCCGTCTTCATGAAAAGAGGCTTCTAAGTTTCTCTCTAAATTGAAGTTACTGGTGGAAAGAGAATCAAATTCTGGGCAGCAGCTCAGTCCCCAGAGGTGAAGGCGAATTCGCTCTGCCAGGAAGGTAGGCACAGGAGACCGTAGTCTGCACCAGTCCTCCTGAAGTTTGACCTGACACCTGAGTGCACAGCGACTGTGGGCCATGTGCTCCAGGGCCTCTGATTCCTGGCCACCTGGGTGGTCTGCTGCCTGGACAGTACTGGCTGCAGAGCAAGCACTGTTCTTGGCCAACGTGTTTGCATCTGGCAAAAACATCCTGCAGCTGCAGACTCCCTCTCCAAAAGTGTTCCGGGTTTTCTTGCACATCCTACTTGGATCATCTTGTCACCATGTGCACAGGGGAAGGGGCAAGACACAGGGTAACTTGTCTCTGTTTCTGCCCATAGCATATTTAGGGGCCTGGCATTTCCTTTCTTTCTTGGCTGGACTGGTTCCCCCTTTGAGCAGGGCAGAGAATGCCCCGGCAGGACCCGGGGCTGGAGATGCACAAACCGACTTTCCATGTTGGTCTCAGAGAAGTGAGCAGCTTGCAATTTCCTCCAAGGTTCCCCTCCTCGGGTCGTGGTCCCACAAATAAACTGATAAGGCAGGGGTGAGTGTTTGCTGCATGTCCAGTGGGACTGGAAGCAATTTTAGGAGAAAACCTATAGGAAGAAAAGGCCTTGGCCTTTGTCCATGAAAGGACTGATAGTAAACAGACAGCAGGGCTGGAAAACAAAAGCCTCAAGGTAGGGTGATGGTGCCTCAGAGCCACTGGGAGATACGGTGAGGACTAGGTTAGGGTGAGGCTATCAGTGATGATATTTTGCAGTACTTTTCTGTTTGCAGAGTGTTTTTATCTTATCAGAATGCAGTGGGAATATGTCAGAAAAGTTATCTGGGAGTAGATAAGCTCAAAATTGAGCCGGATAAAGCCTTCTGTTCTCAAATGTACATTCTGGTGAAGAGATGATGTCGGGAGGCATGCTGTGAGTGTAATTAATATTGTCCTGCACGTTCTCATGGGTTAGTCTTTATTGTTTACCAGAGCTGATATATACAATTAACTCATGCTATAACTTTCTACAAATTAGGAAATTGAGGCCCAGAGATGTTAAATGAGGGTCCCACAATCCAGAAACTCATATGGTAAAGCCAAGCCAAGACGTCAGACTTCACCCACTTCGTGCCTATAGGATTAGTTTAGAAGCATAAATGAATGAAACAGGGAGTGGTGGAGGCTCAGCCAACTAGAGAGTACAGATGTTTCTTTAGTGACCAACATTCATTTTTATTTTATTTATCTTTTAATTTAATTTTCTTTTTTAGGGACAGGGTCTTGCTCTGTCACCCAGGCTGGAGTACACTGGTGCAATTACGGGTCACTGCAGCCTCAAGCTCCCGGGCTCAAGTGATGCTCCTGCCTCAGCTTCCTGAGTAGCTGGGACTACAGGCATGCACCAACCATGCCCAGCTAATTTTTAAATTTTTGTAGAAATGAGATCTTGCTATGTTGTCCAAGCTGGTCACAAATTCCTGGACTCAAGTGATCCTCCTGCCTTGGCCTCCCAAAATGCTGGGATTACAGGCGTGAACTGCCATGCTAGCCAGCCTCCTGGATTCATTTTTATTTGCAACACTCTGCAATCCAAATACAACAGGTCTGTAGCCTCAGCATCAAGCTGAGGCTTTTCACAGTACCACGTTGGTTCCAATGCCATTTCTATAACAATATAGTCCTCTTAGGTGTTCAGAAATGGCAAGAAACTCTGGGGCGAGGGTAGGAGTGGCTGGGAGAGGGGTCCTTTCACTTTTATAACAGCCTGGTCTAAGAGAACTCCTGAGGGAATGGAAGAGAGAAAGGAAAATTCTAAGAATAGAATAATATTCAACTCCCTGTCAATACCTTTTTAGTTCCCTGCCTTGGTAAAGCCTTACCTAGGTTTCTGTAAAAGAACTTGATGATAAAGCCAGGCAGAGATAAGCTCAGGGAAAGGCAGCCTATAACCTGGGAGAATGGTTTTAGAACTTAAACCTCCAGGAGAAACTTCCCTCGGGGTGTGTCTTCTGAGCTCACAGGTAGGCAATGACTTCTCTTTTCTCCAGGCTTGGCTGCCTTCCAGCTCCTGGAAGTGAAATCTTAAAAACCAAATGGCTGAGCCCTTCGGTGGTGGCACAGGGGCATGTAGTAACAGCTGCGCTTGGCCTTCATGGGACAGGAAGCTTGCTTCTCACAACCAAAGAAAGCCCAGTGGGGTAAGCTCCCGTTCTGCCTCCAAGCAGGTAGCATGAGGACAAGATAGGCATTAATGCTGCGTGGGGAAAACAGCCATACTAAGTGAGGCAGACTTAACTAAATATGGCTTAGTCATCCCATGGATACTAAAACAACAGTTTAACATGCACACAGAGAGGTGCAGAAATCTACAACACAGTGAGTGAATAAAGCAAGTTATAAAATAATGCACAGGGAAGAGGCCCATTTAAATATAAATACCATCCTTTCCATATATTTCTGGCTGTACCTAAATGATGTATAGAAAAAAGACTTAGAAGATCACAAACCAAATTAATAAGAGTTGTTATTTCTGAGACGGTGTAGGAGTCTGGCTTTTTGGCTTGACTGGTTCTCCGTTTTGAGGAGGGCAGAGAATGCACTGGCAGGGCCCCCGGTTGGAGATGCACGAACAGACTTTCCACGCTGGTCTCAGAGAAGTGAGCGACTTCCAGTTTCCTCTAGGGGTTCTCCTCCTCTGGTCGTGGTCCCACAAAAAAGCGGATAAGGGAGGGGTGAGTGTTTGCTGCATATCCAGTGGGACTTGAAGCAATTTTAGGAGAAAACCTATTGGAAGAAAGGGCCTTGGTCTTTGTCCATGAAAGGACTGATAGTAAATAGAGAGCAGGGCTGGAGAACAAAAGCCTCAAGGTAGGGTGATGGTGCCTCAGAGCCACTAGGGAATACAGTGAGGACTAGGTAAAGCTATCATAATAGTTATTAACAGTAGTTATTTCCAAGAAGGTGTAGGAGTTCATTCAGTGGGAATGAATCAAGGAAACTTTTGCTTTTTATTATATCTATTTTTGTATTGGGTGTATCTTTTATCTGCACACATGTACATATATTACTTGTGTAATTAAAAAGCAAAACAAAATAAACAAAGCTAAAGTGAGGTTATTATGGCACATTGAACTTTTGGTACTTGAACAACTCAGTGGTGTATCAGGAACCCTTGGAGGAAAATATGTTCCTCCCCGTGTTGAAACGGAGGGCTAACCAGATTGAGCCTGCCGAACTTCACCTGCTTTGCTTGCTGTAATTGCTTACTTCTAGTTGATCTTAAAACTCCCACTAGCTTCCTTATAGATAACATGTCTGGCTGTGGGTCACTGACTTAACAGGTGCTTAAAGTTGTTTTTCAGGAACTGGGGACAGCTCTTGTCCAAGCCGGTTGAGACTACTGACTCTTCAACTGGGCCTATGCGGGTGCCCAAAGAGTGTCCTTTTGATGTCAGAGAGCCGAAAACTCCACCCTTAGATTGTGCTAACGCTGCCATTTTCTGCACATGGGTCTTAGGAAGAGCCATGTAGCTTGATGATGCTTGCACAGAAACCCTGATTGCCTCACCTTTCGTACTGCCAGTTGTTAACTTTCCCCATACTTTAGACCATGCTACCTAGTTTCCCATAAGTACTCCCAAGCCTTATTTCTGGAGAGGTGGATTTGAGATTTATTCTCTGGTCTCCTTGCTCTGCAGCCTTGTGAATAAAAATATTTTCTCTTTTGCAAAACCTGTTGCTGCAGTGATTGGCTTGCTGCATGCTGGCAGAACAAATCTGGTCCGTAACTATCTGTGCCAGCACTATGTGCACCTTCCAGTTGTATTGTGGCAAATCTTTCATAGCTCTTATCCATTCTAAGGCAAAGGTTTGTCTCTTTGCCGTGCTGTGAGTGTGTTGTGCCTCTAGCACACAGCACACAGTGCTCAGCATTGAGTAAGGATGATTCAATGAGTGAACGACACGAAGCAATGCTAACTTCAAGGACTGAGGGCTGAGAGGCACCAACCTCAAAAGGCTCTCTGTGATTGACAGCACATTGCCAAATCGTCACACCAAAGAGCCTTGTTTATAATTTATCATTGCTTGGTGCATGGGCTCTTCAAACAGGATTTTATAGCCCTCTACCTTTCCATGTACTTAAAAATATATATGATCTGCAAACAAAAACATTCTTTCAAAAGGAATTCTCCCAGTTTCAACGGCCTGGGCCTGTGGAGTTATCTTGGTGTATCTTTTTATCTTTGACATTTTCCTATCTTATCTAGTACATCAGTGCATCCCTGTCTGTTTCTTTATTTCCATACTCTATGCCACTTCTCTCTCACTTTCTGCCCCATAGGTGACAAGGGTGCCTCAATATTTATAGGTGGACAGAGCCCCAACCTATCCCCTCCAGTGGCAAACTGCCTCTCCTCCTACCCAGTGAGCTGGTGCACACTCATTTTCTGTCTTCTGTGAGGCGGAAACTTCTAAGAAGCCTTGTGCATATTAAGATGTGACTACCCTGGGGTACACCTGACCTCCCTCCCTGCTCGTGTGCTTTCTGTCCCCTGGAGGCAGCAGAGGAACCTTCTGAAATGCGGCTTTGCTCTCCTGCATTTGCTGTCTGCCTGCCTGAACACTGATGTGAAGACACTGCAGGGTCCTCCATCTGTTTTTCTCCCAGCTGCACTCAACACCCACCATCCAACGGCCTCAATGGCCAACACTATCATTCCTATTCCCTGTGCTTGGCACGTGCTGCTGTCATCCATTAGAAAGCCCCTTGCTTCTCTCTCTGATTTCAGAAAGTCTTCCCTAATGCCATCCTTCCACAGTGAGCTCCACCTCACAATCCTCACAGCCCATGCTGACTTTCAGGTGATGCAAACTCAGAGGCCTTTAGGGTCTGTCTGGGTAATTTAATGAGTGAAATGATCAGACATTACGCAACGAGGAGGGGCTGGGACTATGCTATGTGGAAAAGTGTGTGCCTTGGGTGAGGACTCTTAAATCCATGTTCTTGTTAATGCCAAGACTGCCTCATGGAACACCAGTTTTCCACGTGCATAAATAATTACCTGGAATCTCCAGCCTGTAATCCCAGCACTTTGGGGTGCTGAGGTGGGCAGATTGCTTGAGCCCAGGAGTTGGAGACCAGCTTGGGCAACATGGCAAAACCTCCTCTCTACTAAAAATACAACAATTAGCTGAGTGTGGTGGTGTGTGCCTGTGATTCCAGCTACTCAGGAGGCTGAAGTACCAGAATTGCTTGAACCTGGGAGGTGGAGGTTGCAGTAAGCCAAGATCGTGCCACTGAACTCCAGCCTGGATGACAGAGCGGAACTCTGTCTAAAAAAAATAGAAAAAAAGAAATCTTCTGTGTTCTGTAACATTCCTTATGATGTGTAAAATCCCTAATAGTCTGTGGTATGCAGTTGTTTGTCAGCCCCCACAACATACAAAATATGACAAAACACAAAATGCATGCTTAAAAAGTACTAGACAAACTACACTGAAAATGTTTTAATCCAGTACTTTCATTGAGTTAGCAAATAAATGACAATAGATTTTGGAAAAAACCTGAAAATAAATCCAGTCATTCATTGATTCAAAACTGTTTACTGGCTGGGCACAGTGGCTCACTCCTGTAATCCCAGCACTATGGGAGGCCAAGGTGGGTGGATCACCTGAGGTCAGGAGTTTGAGATCAGCCTCGTCAACATGGTGAAAACCTGTCTCTACTAAAAATACAAAAATTAGCTACGTGTGGTGGTGCATGCCTGCAATCGCAGCTACTTGGGAGGCTGAGACAGGAGAATTGCTTGAACCTGGGAGACGGAGGTTGCAGTGAGTCAAGACTGCGCCACTGCACTCCAGCCTGGGCGACAGAGCGAGACTCTGTCTCAAAACAACAACAACAACAACAACAAAGCTGTTTACTGAGTATCTTCTATTTGCAAATCACTACTGTAGGTGCTGGAAATACAATGTACAGAAGAGAGAAAACCCCTGCATTCATGAACTTACATTCTCCTGGGAAGGAGGAATGAAAACACGAAGAAATAAATATAGAAGAATATATCAGAATGGGGAGACTACGCTGGAGGCGGGTGTAGAGGGGATGTTTTAGGAAGGGTCAAGAAAAGAACCCGTGAACAATGAATAAAGAAGGGCCATGTCACTATCTGAGGCAGGAGCAGTGCAGGCAGAATGTTGTGCAAAGGTTTTGAGGCAGGGATAACCCTGGTGTGTGTGACCACTACCACCACGGAAGCCCCATGGCTGTAACAGAGACGGCAGAGGGAAATGAGGTGGGAGATGTGGATGAGGTTAGACCACCCGGGACTTCACACTTAAGGACTTTGAATTTGTTTCTGGGTGGGTTGAGAAGCCATTGGAGGTGTTTTTTTTTTTTTTTTTTTTTTTTTATTAACAGAAGAGTGATACAGTTTGTTTTATGCTTTGAAAGGCTCACCAAAGCTGTTGTCTGATGAATGGAATGAAGAAAGCACAGTGTAGTGGGAGGACCCTAGGCTAAAGTCCAGTTTCCTTGGTGCCCGGCCTGGCTTCTTCACTAACTTGCTTGGGTGATGTTGAGCAGGACACTTAACTCTTGGCTTGTTGGGTGACGTTGGGCAGAACACTTAACTCTGGGCAGTTCTGTGAAGTATGAAGGAGCAACCCTGGATTGTGGATCTTCAGATAATACCAGCTCCAACATTCTGAATCTGGGTATTGAGCATTTAACCACACCTAACAGATACACCACCAGTGACAGCAAGTATTTAATCATTGTCACACATGGCTGGGCTGACATGTGGCATGAAAGACTTATGAAAGTCCTAAAGGTGGGTAAGAATGGTTTATTTTATATGACTCACTGTTAGAAGAGGAATCCCTTTCCCCATCCCTAGATGAACGTGGCACACACCAAAGGCTTGGAAGCAGTGGTGGTGGGGGTATTACTGGTGGTCAGAAAGGCAGGCAGAAAAGGAGAGACACTTCCTCTTATCCACATCTTTGCCAAGCATCTGCCCTTCCCAGAAGTTCAAACAGGTCATGTCGGGTTTATAGCTCAGGCTCAAAGCTTTGAAAAGACTCAGCATTCGATATGAAATGATCAGAGAGAGAGACAATTTATTATACCTGGGGAAATTCAATTGCTAATGCCTGTCAGAAGTTTATTCACATGTTGTCAATGCAGTGATGATAAGTCAGAATTTACTGCTGTATGGACACAGCTAGGGCCATCTGTAAATCTCTACATGTCCTTCACACAAGCTTTCCATTTCCTGGCATCTCCAAGTGGACGCTTCTAAAACATCATCATCCGCCTAAATTGTCATGCATGTGTGAAGGTTTTCTAGCAACAACAGCCAACCACTCTCTAGCTAGGGGAGGTATTTGCAGCCAAATAAATCTTTAATTATCTACAAAAACATCCCAGCCAAGAATGCCCAGCAATCAGCCCACGTGCAATTATTAATCATGTGTAATCAGGCTTACACTGTGCTATGTGAAGGATTTCGTAGGATTGAATGCACATAAATTATCCCTTTCCTCAAGGTAAATACATCTGTCTTTTCAATATTAGCATTCTGTCCATCAAAGGATGAATAAATATAGTTTTCTTTTAAAATACAGACATGTTCCACTAAAGCAAAAACAGTTGGATTTCTTTTGCTTCAAAACCCGATAATAACTCCCAGTTGGCTATGGAGTAAGATCCAAAGTCCTGGGAATGTCACTCATAGCTCTTCACAGTCTCACCCAACATTCAGCCCCTGACTCATTTCTCCCATTCGTCAGAATGCACTTTGAGCTTGAACTAAACAAGACAGCTTGTTGTTTTCAAACACAGTTCTTATGTAATACAGGATGGTCCTCTGATAGTAAGGAAATGAATGCAGCATACAGGGGTACATCCAGATCCTGAGTTAGACATGAGCACTTCAAATGGGGAACTAATGCATTCATTCATTCACTCATTTCTTCAATAATTTTATCAGGCACTGTGTTAGGATGGTATGATGGAAGGGTATGAACAAAAATGAGCAAGATATATCCTAATCTCAAGGAGATCACACTCCCTTTGGTGAAAACACACAAAACGACTGATATTTGACTGTTTTTGACATACAAGACAGGATATATGGTCCAACCTAATAGTTATGCCTAATATCAACTATTGCCAGGTGATTTCTCAACTGAGGACCAAAAATTGTGCCTGCTTGGAATCAGAGAGCAACTGAAACTTCCCAAAGAGCAGTCAGAATCACAATGGGCTTATTGAGTTCCATATCACACACAGACAACCTCTTTACAGGACCAAGACATCACACTAACATGGACATGGAAGTTATTAGTAATATAAGCACTGACTTTTCTAAAGTATGGGGAGGTGAAAAAAGATCTGAGACTCTAGGTGATGTCATTGATAGGGCTCAAGGTTTATGACCTTTATATCCCTCAAATAAAAGCAAATGTCTAAAGGGTGGACACACTGAGGTCTGGGTACAAGGTAGCCCAGATACAAATTACACCTCAAGATTGATTGCCATATTCATGCAAATGCAAGCCAAAATAATAATATCCCATTCCATTCAGACAGAGGGAAATAGGGATCATAGAACAATGATTGTTTGGGGAATACTTATCTCCAAATCTGGCTGGGCAGAAATCCCTACAGGACTTAGGAAACAAAAACCAATTTTTGAAAGCCCAAGTTGATCGTAAAGGTCCAGGCACAGGTGATTTTTAATTATCACCAACAGGTGGGGAAATATCCATAATTGCCTCCTTGTGTTCCACACAGATATATCTCATGGACACTGAAGCTGCCAAAGATTCCTCTGCCAAAGATTCATGGGGGAGAAACTAACAATCACCTTGGACCCAGCTTGGACAAACCTTCAGTATAAGCACAAAATTGAGGCTCTTCTGCAAGACACAGCCAGAAACCCAGCATTTACTGGTGTTCTAGACTCTCCCTTCTAGGCTAACCTCCTTTCTTTCTGTATGGATTTGCCTATTTTAGACATTTCATATAAATGGAATCGTACAATATGCAGCCTTTTGTGTATGGCTTCTTTCACTTATCATAATGCTTTCAGTATTCATCCATGTTAAAGCACGCATCAGTACTTAATTCCTTTCAATGGCTGAATCCACTTCCACATGGGACTTAGGCTGACTTCAGAATATCCACTTCTAATGTGGCCCCTCAGTCCTTCTAACAGTAAAGAATCCCAAAAACAAAATCAGGGAGGTGCTCCAATCTGAAGATACTACAATACATCCAGTCAGTGTTAGGAAAAACCAGATCCTGGTTGGGTGGTATGTCATTTCTGAAATCCACTCCCCACTTGACTTCTTTGGTATTCTCTAGAAACATGTTAACCCATTTTATGCTTCAGTAGAACAGAACACCTGGAGTGGCGAGGGCTGAAAGGAGTCTAGAAGTGGGCGGTTCCATTCAGCCAATCAAGATCTTCTTTGCTAATTTTCCTGACATAAACTTAAATATTCGCTAACATTTGTTTATAGCACATAATTTCTTTGGAATAATTTCTTTAAAATATATGCATGTATATACGTATACAAATGACTTAATGCTGTGCATTTTAGGCTGCAAAAGCTAATTGGTTTGAGCTTGGAAAACACGTTGTTTTTAACTGTGCAGATGAAATGGGTTGATTCAGTTCAAGATTTTTTGCTTCACATTTGTTTGGCAACATGCAAATAATTGAATGGGATTCACAGGTATATATAATTCACATAGGCACATATAATATCTCCAAGACAAAAACTATTTGTAAATAACTTGCCCTCCCCTCCACCCACAAAGTTGTGTGTGTGTGTGTGTGTGTGTGTGTGTGTGTGTGTCTATTCCTCATCACCAGCAATTAGAGAAAATGCCTCATGAGAATGCTAATCGCTTATTTAACAAATGTTGGCCAGATGCGGTGGCTCACGCCTGTAATCCCAGCACTTTGGGAGGCCGAGGCAGGTGGATCACCTGAGGTTAAGAGTTCAAGACCAGCCTGAAGAACATGGAGAAACCCTGTCTCTACTAAAAATACAAAATTAGCTGGGCATGGTGGCACATGCCTGTAATCCCAGCTACTACTCATCTCTACTAAAAATACAAAATTAGCTGGGCATGGTGGCACATGCCTGTAATCCCAGCTACTTGGGAGGCTGAGGCAGGAGAATCACTTGAACCCAGGAGGCAGAG
>NW_012103699.1:1728767-1735865 GCF_000951045.1 Mandrillus leucophaeus
GAATCACTTGAACCCAGGAGGCAGAGGTTGCGGTGAACCGAGATCGCACCATTGCACTCCAGCCTGGGCAACAAGAGTGAAACTCCATCTCAAAAAAAAAAAAAAAAAAAAAAAAAACCAAAAACAAATGTTGTTTGTACTAGAAAGCTCACTGCCTCCTGCCTCACAATGCTTTTCCCACTCAAAGTGGTAAATTGACAGCGAGCTCAGAGTAGGCAGTGACTCTGATGACAAGACTGCAGTGCTTTGGGAACAAAATCTACATGAGTGAGACATTTCTAGGAAGTAGTCCGATGCTTATTCAGCCTTTCATAAGAAATGACTGGAGATCTGACAGCAGCCCCGCTTCACAAGCACTCTGGAATGAAGACATCGAGGTTGCAGAAGGTACTCAGAGAGAAAGTAGAGAAGAAGTCATTATTGAAGCCCTATATGTATTATTCTGTACTAGAGATTGTGTATGATGTATATGGGTACTATAGAATGGAATGACTCAACAGAAAGCAGTTCAGGTCAAATGTCAATGCACAGCAGAGCAATGTGTGCCAGAAAACAAAATGAAAAAAACAAGATACTAAGAAGCATGAAGTAGTGTAGGTGATAGTAAACCAGTATCTAAGAGCCTAAAGAAGAAAACAGCCACACCAGAATACTCTGACCTGATCCACTCTATCAAAGAGTGCTCTGAGAAGTAGCATGCTTGCTGTTCTTAAACCTCAATTAGCAGCGATTCCGCTAATCACTGGAGACAGCGGCGAGTATAGTTGCAGTTTTGAAGACAACAGACTTCTGTGTGCCCCAAACCAATATTATCATTAACATGTCTTTGCCTAGAATTAAGCAAGAAAAAATAAGGAAACAGAAAGAGGAAAAATGTCTTGTTGCTCTTCTCCTCCTCCAATCTAATAGGTAATTGAGCAAAAATGAAATCCTTAGATAAGATTCCAAAGGTTGCACAGCTCATAGTTAGGAAGCAGAGAAAGGTTAAGTGGGACCATGATATGGCTTGGCTATATCCCCACCCAAATCTCATCTTTAATTGCAGCTCCCATAATTCCCAGGTGTTGTGGGCGGGACCCAAAGGGAGATAACTGAATCATGGGGGCGGTTTCCCCCATACTGTTCTTATGGTAGTGAATACGTCTCATGAGATCTGATGTTTTTATAAAGGGTTTTGCCTTTCTCTTGACTCCCATTTTCTCTCACCTGCTGCCATGATTGTGAGGCCTCCCCAGCCACATGGAACTGTGAGTCCATTAAACCTCTTTTTCTTTATAAACTACACAGTCTTGGATGTGTCTTCATCAGCAGCGTGAAAACGTACTAATACAAATTGGTTTGACAGTCCCTGGGATACTACAGTGTCAACTATCGCTGGCACAAATTTTACAAGAGGACCCCAGTTAACTTAGGTTTCCAGACACAGTCTTTACATAAATGACAAGGCAGCAACTTTGGGAATGAAAACAAACAGAATGTAAAACCACAAAACAAGCAAACACTCTTTATCACACTGCTCTGCCTAGGTTGAGAATTTTTGTGACATGGTTACAGTTAGCTTCAGGCAGGCAGTGAATTCAATTTGTGAAATCAAATAATGCATGATGTAGTGGCATTTATAGAGATTCCTATTATTTATACATAAAGCCATTTGATGTACTTCTCCAAGAAGTTGTCTTGTTTATAAAATTACAGAGGAAACCGAGGAGATAACATGAACCGCAGAAAACGGATCTGCAGTTTGCCAAATTTTATAAGAACACTTCTGCTGGCAGACATGAATTATTATGGAATCTGTTTTGTATATTAGTATAAAATTCAGTCCTTCTCTGACCTCAGTGAATGAGTGCAGAAAGCATCGCTAGAAAAGATGCCCATATTGGCTGGGCGCGGTGGCTCACGCCTGTAATTCCAGCACTTTGGGAGGCTGAGGTGGGTGGATCACGAGTTCGATGAGACCATCCTGGCTAACATGGGGAAACCCCATCTCTACTAAAAATACAAAATATATATATATTAGCCAGGCGTGGTCGTGAGCGCCTATAGTCCCAGCTACTCTGGAGGCTGAGGCAGGAGAATGGCATGAACCTGGGAGGCGGAGCTTGCGCCACTGCACTCCATCCTGGGCGACAGGACAAGACTGTCTCAAAAAAAAAAAAAAAAAAAGTGCCAATTTACCAGCTTGCCCCAGGGGTCCACACCTGGAAGGCACACAAGCTTTGATGGAGTATTCTCTTTTACAGTGCACAAGACAGAAGCCCTGGTTAAAGGCATCAAGAAAAGGCAGTGTGAAGAAAAGCAAAGCGTAGGGTTGAATAGGTAACCCCAGTTAGAAACAGGGTTCTGTGGTTATAATGGAAGGATATTCACCCCACCTCACCCACAGTGACCCACTGCTGCCCACTCAATCCCCAGCCTCCCATGGCCCCTCTTCCAGGTCCTGACTCTGGGAAACAGAAACCAGCAACTTGGCTCAGGGGAGTACAAATTAGAACTCTGAGCTTATTTTCCAAAAAAAAACATTGTTTGCTATGATTAGATTCTCTAGTACTATTAGAACGAGCTCTTGGTTATTTGAAGATGAAACATACTTTCACGAGTTGCCGGAGGATCTAACCTCCACCTGTCGTATGGCATCAGATCTATGATAAAATGTGTTAGGAATTCCAACCATGTTATAGATGGACGTTTGGCCTGTACGCCACTTGTAGACTGGCTGCAGCCTGTAATATTTTGGCAGAGGCATGGGTTCATGTAGGATTCAAGAGCTTCTGGAAAGACTGAAGAGATCGAGGAAGGAAGACCAGGTGGGAGGCTATTGTTGAATACATGGCAGTAGGAATGAGAAGCAAAGGAAATTTTTAAGAGTTGGTCAAGTTGGCCTGGGGCTGTGTGGTTGAATAATTGTGGTGAGTATGGAGGAACAGAAGAAAAAGAATTAAATATTGCTTCAAAGGGTTCTTTTTTTGCAATTTTTTATTGAGATAAAAATCCACATAACATAAAATTCACCATCTTAAAATATACAACTCACTGGTTTGTAGAATATTCATGATGTGGTATACTCATCACCACTATTTTATTATTTGAAATATTTCCATTGATGCAGAAAGAAATCTTGTACCTGTTAGTAACCATTCCTACTTCCTTCTACTTCCCTTCCCTGGCAACCACTAACCTACTTTGTTTCTGTATGGATTTGCCTATTTTAGACATTTCATATAAATGGAATCGTACAATTTGTTGTTTTGTGTGTATGGCTTCTTTTACTTATCATAATGTCTTCAGGATTCATCCATGTTGAAGCATTCATCAGTACTTCATTACTTTAAATGGCTGCATAATATTCCATTGTAGGAATATATAATATTTGTTTATTCATTCATCAGTTGGGCTGTTTCCATATTTTAGCTATAATAATGAATAGTGTTGTTAGGAACATTCATATGCATGTTTTTGTGTGAATATATGTTTTCTGTTCTCTTGGGCGTATACCTGGGGGGAATTGCTGGGTCCTATGGTAACTTTGTAATTAACTTTTTGAGGAACCACCTGTGATACTGTAATGTCAAAAGAAATAATAATAATAAAGGGTCGTGGAGCTTCCATGCCCTCCCAGGCACAGCAACCTCTCAGCACCTTGATTTGCTCACCAACCTGGAAGCTCCCCCAGACTCCAACTTTTAGGGTTTGAATGGAGACTTCATTTTGTAGGCATGGGTGATTAAATCATTGGCCATGGGTGATTAAGTGAACACTCAACCTCTTCCCTCCCTGAAGGTCAGGGGTGGGGCTAAAAGTTCTATCCCTCTGATCCTTGTTGGTCATCTCTGGCAACCAGCCCTCACCCTCCAAGAGTCACCTCATGAGCACACACTCAGGTATTGCTGAAAGGGGATTTTTAAGAATAACAAAAGGTGCCGTCTCTCCCCATCACTCAAGAAATCTCTAGGGTTTTAGGAGCTCTGTTACAGAAATCAGAGACAAAACCAAATATATTGTGTCTTTTTATATCACACTATCACACTGTCAAACTGTTTTTTATAGTGGCTGCATCATTTTACTTTTTCACCAGCAGTATATGAACATTCCAGTTTCTCTATATCCTCCGTAATATTTCTTATTTTCAGTTTTTTGAAGAAAGTTTTATTCTAGCTATCATAAATGGGTGGGAAATGATATTTCATTGTGGTTTCAAATTGCATTTCCCTAATAATGAATGATAGTAGACATTTCCTTGATGATTATTGATCAATTGTGTATCTTCTTGGGAGGAATGCTTATTCAAATCCTTTGTCAATTTTTCATTCATTCATGACTTTTCTATCGCTGAGTTTTAGGAGTTCATTGTCTATTCTGAAAGCTAAACTCAAAATATATAATTTGCAAAATTGTTGTCTTTTTTTGTAGGTTGTCTTTTTACTCTGAAGTCCAAAGTATCTGTTTTTCTTCAGTGGCTTGTGCTTTTTGTTTGATATTTAAGAAATGGATACCTAATCTAAAATCATGAATATTTACTCCTATGTTTTCTTCTAAGAGCTTTATTGTTTTAGCTCTGACATTTAGGTCTTCAAAATAATGAAGTTAGACTCCTAATCTCACACTGTATATAAAAATGGACTCATGTCCCAGCACCATTTGTTGATAAGGTTATTATTTCCCCATTGAATAGTCTTGGTATCCTTGTTGAAAATCAATTGATTATTTATATATGGGTTTCTTTCTGAACTAT
The DNA here is from genome assembly GCF_000951045.1 of Mandrillus leucophaeus. NCBI lineage: Eukaryota > Metazoa > Chordata > Mammalia > Primates > Cercopithecidae > Mandrillus > Mandrillus leucophaeus. The sequence goes on from NW_012103699.1 coordinate 1,733,500, forward strand.
GTCATTCGATTCCCTTGATCGATATGTCTATCCCTGTACCAGCAGCACACTGGCTTGATTACAGTCGCTTTGTAGTATCTTTTGAAATTGGAAAGTGCAGGTCTTCCAATTTTGTTCTTTCTCAAGATTATTTAGGCTTTTCAGTGTCCCTTGCTTTTCTATATGAATTTAGAGTCACTTTTGATTTTTTTTCTGGAAAAGAGGCAGTTGAAATTTGAAGCTCTTTTAATTCTCTCTTTGCAGATCCTAGTGTGGTGAGGGTGAAAGAACATTTAAATAAGAACAGAGAGCTCAGTTCTGACCTGCAAGGTCAGTCGTGTCCTTGTTCAGTGACTACTTTTCCTTGTATAAAGTAAGACACTGAACTGGAAAATTTTTAAGTTCCAGATCTGATTCTAACATCCTACAAAAAAAAAAAAATAATTAGCTATAGAAAAGGACTTAACTGCCAATTTTGAGAGTTAGTCAGAAAGAAAAAACAAAATACAAAAGGGCTTAGAGTCCCAAGGAATCCATTTATTGGCCAGATACAAAAGAAAGGGCCTGCAAAGGAATCTGAGGCTTAGCTTTTAGAGAGGTCAGAGAAAAGCAGGCACTTGTGGAAGGAGAGAAACCAATGGAGAGGATGCCTTCAGAAAGGAGCAAGGGGCATCAACAAGGCTGACTGTTGCTGAAGATGAGTTCACTGAAGACTGAAAAATGCCTACGGTTAAACTAACATAGAGGTCTCTGGTGATCTTGGTGAAGTGAGATTTGGTGGAATAACACGCTCAGAAGCCAGCTGGAGTGGAATGAGGAATGAGTAGGAGGTGAGGAAATGGAGCAGTGAGTGTGGATAACTGTTCTGAGAAAATTGGAGAGAAACACTGGTAGCTGAAGGAGGAGGAGGAGGAGGAGGAAGAGGAAGACAAATCCTTAAGAGAGGCAGCTTTTGTGTAGTTTTGGTTTTTAATATGAGCAAGCCTTAAGACCCACTTAAATGGTAGAGGAAACGAACCTAAAGGGAAAAGATGAACGCATAGGGGCAGAGAGATGAAGGAGACCACAAGACTTGTTGAAAGTTGGAAGGGGACAGGATTCAACCTGCAGGTGAAGGGACTGGCCTTAGTTGGAGGACACCTTCCTCTGCAGTTAGGAGTCAAGGAGAGAATAGTGGGTGATGACAGAGGTAGGTTTGTAGATTCAGTGGTGGAGAGCTGAAGTAATTCCTCCATGACAGCTTTCATGTTCTCTGGGGAGCAACCCTCAATGTCATCTGCTGGGAATAAAGTGTTTGTGAAGGCCCTTGGAGGTGGAGGGTGGAGGCTCCAGAGAAGAGCCACACAACTGAATTGGGAAACCCTGGAGGGTGCCAGGCAGCACTGCAGACTGTGTGAACTGAGAGGGGTCGCCGTTCACTGTGCTGTGAGATTTTTCTGGAGCTGAGCCCCACAGCTGTGGTGTAGGCTATGAGAAGCCACCTCCTGCCCAAAGCTGACTGGATCTCTGAAGGGTGCCTGATCCGTGGTAGCCAACCTCCCAGTCAGCATGACACTGCACACCCACTGACATGGTTAGGCTTTTTGTCCCCACCGCCAAATCTCATCTTGAATTGTAATCCCCATAATCCCCACGTGTCAAGGGAGAAACAAGGTGGAGGTAATTGAATTATGGGGGTGGTTTCCCCTATGCTGTTCTCATGGTAACGAGTTTCAGGTGATCTAATGGTTTTATAAGGGGCTCTGCCCACTTCGTACAGCACTTCTCCTTCCTGCAGCCTTGTGAAGAAGGTGCTTTGCTTTTGCTTCATCTTCTGCCATGATTGTAAGTTTCCTAAAGCCTCCCAAGACATGTTGAACTGTGAGTCAATTAAACCTCTTTCTTTTATGAATTACGCAGTCTCACATTGTTCTTTTTAGCAGTGTGAAAACGGACTAATATACCCACCATTAGCAAGATGCTTTGGTAACTCCCTGGCAACTCTGCATTTCCACTGTAGGACTCACCCCTGCCAGGCTCTCTCCCCTTGGGTGGCAGGCTTTATCTACAGAAGAGAACTGCTAGGCTTCTAGCTTTTTATTTTATTTAACACTATTATTGTGGCTGGGCATGGTGGCTCATGCCTGTAATCCCAGCACTTTGGGAGGGCGAGGTTGGCGGATCACCGGAGGTCATGAGTTCAAGACTAGCCTGGCCAACATGGTGAAACCCCATCTCTACTAAAATACAAAAATTAGCTGGGCATGATGGCCTGCAGCTGTAATCCCAGCTACTCAGGAGGCTGAGGCAGCAGAATTGTTTGAGCCTGGGAGGTGGAGGTTGCAGTGAGCCAAGCTTGTGCCATTGCACTCCAGCCTGGGTGACAGAGTGAGACTCTGTCTCAAAAA
>NW_012103699.1:1736245-1742938 GCF_000951045.1 Mandrillus leucophaeus
CCATTATTAACTTTCCAATATTTCAACTGTAAACCAAAAAGTATCTGAGATAGCTCTCAATCATTTCAGAAGTTTATTTTGCCAAGGTTAAGAACATGCACAGAAGAAAATAACACGGAATCACAGAAAACAGTCTGCGGTCTGTGCCTTTCTCCAAACTTGAACTTGAGGGCTTCAATATTTAAATGGGAAAAGTGGTCTGGAGGGAAAAAGGGTGGGTGTGGTAACCCACAAGTTGCAGGAGAAAAGGAGCAGGTAGGGGAATAGTCAATTACTCAGTATATCAGCACTTTACATAAGATAAGTCTGTGAACACAGACTAGCTACCTGTGTGAATGTTTAACCTTTTATCTGTAGCTATCTGCTTAGCAACAAAAGGAAAGGCAGCTTCTTGCAAGACTCAGGTTTCAGCTTATTTTTTTCCCTTTGGCAGTGAATTGGGGTCTTTATTTTCCTTAACATTCTCCAGATTTCACACCACTGCCATAGATAATAAACTATTTTATTTACTCCTGACTGCTCTACAGTGTGCATAGCTTCGCCCTCAGTTGTTTCTGTGTGGAATGAATTGCTGAAAGTGCTTCCCACATATTTTATCTGAAATCTTCTCAAAATAACTATCCTTATCATTCTATCACTTTTTCAGCACAATTTGCTTAGCCCACATGCTATTAGCTTGCACTAAAGACATGTTTCTTTGCAAATATTCCCATATTTTTGTACATAGATTAAAATATATGCTCTAAGGCACAAGGCCGATGGAGACCACTTCCATTGGCTCTCCCCACAATGAAGTGAAGGGCTTGGCATGCATGTGGGGTCGTCACTACTGTTTACTAGTAGTTTTCCTCTTACCAGTTTGTGTGTTTCCTTTGCTGAGATGTTTCTTCACCCAAGGTCCATTTTTGGTTCATTATTTTGCCTAAATCATCTGTCTCCTTTGTTCTAACATGGAGCACATGTCTCTCAGATTTATATCACTAACTTCTCAATTTCCCTTTCACCGTGTGATTTCCACATTGTTAGTATTCTCTCATCGGTGTATCCCACTACCATGTAAAATCAAACTTTTCAGACTGAGTTCTTTATTTTCTCCTTGATTCCTAAGTCCTCATTGCCATGATTTTCCTTTGGTTCCAACATCAACAAACTCAGACATCACAGCCCAAGCCCAGGCTCTTGATCAACACCTTTAGTTGACTTTCCTTATTTTAGTCTCAGCTCCTCCCCAGACATCTCAAATGTGATAAAAGCAGATTCTCATCAGTGTCACCTGGATTTCCTTTCTTCAATGTCAACAGTGGTTACCAGTTGCTTTTCCTACCAAATGAAAATTACATGCACTTGAAATATTTTTGCCCTAACCTCACTTAGTTCCCACAAATTCTGCTCCACTCTCTCTACTTTGATTGCTTTCTGCACACTTTCTGAACCTTCTCTATGCCTCTGAGAAAAGATCACCTCCTGCCTCTAAGAAATCACGAGCTTTGAAACCTTCAGAATTCTGCTTGAGCTCCACCCTTGCCTGTCCTGCCTTTTCTGATTGGGCCCACTGGGATTCCAGTGTCTCTAGAAGTCATCCTACCCTTCCACACTTCATCTTTCCACCTAGTTGGGCACTCAGAACTCATATATACATATCTGCATGGGTTGAGCTGTCATGGCTGTGGTTATCAATTTTGTCATTTGTGTTTTCAATATCTATGTCTATTTGCTAGTCGCCTCTATTACTTGACATACTCCTTTAGGGCAGCTGCCTGCTCTGGCATTGCTTTTAGAAGTGCCCAGTGTTCAATCATTAACTGATGATAAAGTCAAAAGAGAAAGAAGAGGGTCCAGAAGAGATAGTAGCAGGCAATGAAAAGAGAACAGGACCAGCAATCAGGATGCAAGCTTCTGCTACTGACCAGCCATGTGACCCATGACCTTGACCTGCATTTTAAAGGGAAAGTTGAAGAGAGTGTTTAACTTATGAAGAGCAGGAGGACAACCGACACCTGTGGAAAAAAGGTAGTTTTCAGACCGTGAGACAAGAGGGGCGTTTCTTAAAATGTAGCACGAAAGACATTAATAGAAAAACAGTAGAAGACTAGATGGAGAATTTTGCTAAACTCAATACGACTTCCAGGCCTGCCAGACCTAGCAGAAAAAGAAACTAAAGCTTGGAGAATGATACACAATATAAACACACTTAACACAACCGAATGTACCCTTAAAAATGGCCCAGATGGTAAATTTTATGTTATAAATATTTTATCACATTTAATAATAAAAAAAGAAACTAAAGTAAGTACGACATCAAACTCGGGACTTTTTCCTGAGGTATGCACATGCAAATGGGAAAAATGAGGGAAAGAACAGAATATAATATTCTATAACATATTCTATAATATATTATAACAGAATATAAGTCCAGTGGTTTCACAGTTTATACTGGATTTTTAATTTTATATCGACAATGAAATGAGTGGTATGTATCATATATTTATCATATCAGAGGAAGTGATTTAAATCGATCTGATTCACAGACTTTCAGAATGATTTCCCAGTACCTTTAAAGGAACCGGGAGGTAGGTGACGGGTATCCTGATTGATAGGCTTGATGGTTTGTTCACAGTCTCCAACAGCTCTGGCTGCTGTTGGCTTCTTTCCATGATGACCTTTGTGTTTTGTTTTGATTATCCAGCTATGCAAGGCACTTATGGAAGGACTCAAGAAATAGAAGATAGGGGACTGGGCATCGTGGTTCATGCCTGTAATCCTAGCACTTTGGAAGGCAAGGCAGGAGGATCGCTTGAGCCCAGGATTTCAGGACCAGTCTGTGCAACATAGTGTGATCCCATCTCTACAAAAAAATTTTAAAAATTAGCCAGATTTGATAACTCATGACTATAGTTCTAGATACATGGGAAACTGAGGTGGGAGGATTGCTTAGCCCAGGAGTTCAAGGCTGCAGTGCGCTATGATCATGCCACTACACTCCAGCCTAGGTGACAGAGCAAGACCCTGTCTGTAAAATAAAAAATAAAAGGAAATAGAAGCTAGCATATCTGCCCATCTGGCATCTGTGTTCTTGTGGGAAAGGTACAGACACATCCACATGGAACAGATGAGTCGATGGGATCACTTTGTACTGCCTCTGCAGCCGCCTCCATCATCTCTCCACTGGGCTATCACAAACACCCTCGCCAGGTCTCCCAGTGCCCACGCCTGTCCTCCCACCATCTGCTTTGCCATATAACAACCAAAGTGATTCTTTTCAAACCTAAGTTAGTTCACGCCACTCCTCTAATCAAAGCCTTCCAGGGTCTTCCCATCTCTCCTCGCCAAGCCAAGGTTCTTACAAGACCTCTGAGCCCTGGTGTGGTGGGGCCCCTTGCCCCCTTGCCCCTGTGTCCTGTCCTGCTGCTCTTTGCTGACTCATAGGCCTTGGCCACTTTGGCTTCCTCCTGTTCCCCAAACACTTCAAGCGTAGCCTCATTGCAAGGGGTTGCATTGGCTTTCTTTTCTGCCTGGAACACTGTTCTTCCCAATACCCGCAGCCCCCCATCCCTTTCTTCAAGTTTCTGTTCAGTTATCTTCTCATCAGAGATACTTCCCTGATCACTGCATAGAAAATAGCAAGTTCCCCTCTCCATCCCAGGCCCTGCTGGCTTAATTTTTCTCCATCGTATTAAACTCTACCTAACATGTTACATATTTAGTTGTATGTTTGCTTCTTGCCTCTCTCTTTCTACCAAGGAGGGCTGGGGCTTTGCTTTGTTCACTACATTATCTCCATCAGTGTTGGAGGAGCGCTCAGGAACTATCTGTTGAGTGAATTAAGGGCCCAATGACTGGCACAGGCAATTGTCATGAACAGAAATTTATGTTTGCATCTGAATAAAGGCAGAAGGAAACATATGACCATAGCAAGCACCTTTTATTAAGTGCAACCTTCTTCACGGATAAATAAATGTAAATCCAGGGCACAGCTACTTAGACAAGACAGAAAAATATCCAAAATAAACTAGCACTGTTAGGATTGTCCTATTATTCGAGAAATCCTTGGAGTTAGCAACAGCACATAAAGCAGTCATGCTTCCTACAACATCTACTGGTGTTGAATTAATTTCAGTAGTCACTTACATAAATCTAACTCTAAAAACAGTTCTTTTCACTCAGCTACATTGTCATAAGTTCTCTCATTCCCAGTTCAAGCAACCACACTCATGAGTCCCCTGATTCCTCTTTCTATCCAGGCCCGTAAATTGTGCCAATTGAGCTGTGTGGGATACAATGAAACTTCATTGACAAGGGATAGTGGAATCTCTTAATTCCCATAATTTCAACAACTAGCCAACAATTTGGGGAGTAGAAAGGGTGGTCCTTGGCCATTAATTACATCTTAACGAGGCAGGCCAATAGGAGGTAGGAGTTTGGGAGGAGCTGTTATTAATAGTTTTCTAGGTGGAAAGTAGACATCTTTTGAAGCATTCTGCTGCCTTCCTCCCAAAGCTTCACTTAATCAATGACAAATTGCATGTTCATGATCTGAATAACATGGAATGTTCATTAAATATTCCTAAAAATGTTATTTATTGTACCTTTCATGGTGAGAGTCTACTAAACTGATCATTTCTGTTTGACCCGTTAATGTTCTACTCTTACCAGAGGTGAGAGAAATGGCAAAGATTTGGAAGCACATGAATTTGGTCACATAAGGACTGTCCACCCACCCGTTTACTTACAGGCTCTCTGCCAAGGGTGAAGGCCCAGCAGGAGTGAGAAGACCTTTGTCTCTGCTCTAATGAAACCAGGATGGGAACAAGCTTTCTGAAAATGGTTCTAAAAGAAGCACCATGATGATGGAGCTGTTTGACCCTCCGGAGTGTCCCAAGCACTTTGAACAGTGCCTGGCCCATAGTTTCTCAACAAGTAATTGTCAAGGAAATAAAGAAAGCATTTGACACGCCCCTGACCCCCAGCAGGTACTCATATGTTGTAGTGACATGGATGCCAGGTCCCTAGACTCTGCCGTGTCTGCTCTTGGGTCCTCTCCTCTCACAGGGCCAGAGGAGGGATAACTCCTTTGAAAGGAAGTCCTAAACGTACAGTCTCTTCACCGTATATGTAACAAGACAGATTTTCTCTGATAGAGTCGTGAGAGTCTGTCGGCTGCCTGGAGGGAAGGCTTCAGGTGAGACAGGGGACTGCTCTGCATCTATTTCCTCATCTCCCAAAATGAGAGTTGAGGGTAAGGTCTCGGATTCTTCCTAGCTCTAACAGTCTCCAATTGTAACTCTGCACAAATCTAGAAGGTTTAAAGGAGCATTGATTATTTATTTTAAGGAGACCATCATACGAAATTACTAAAATGAACTGATATGTTACGGAGTGGCATAAAAATATGTCAATTATAACATTACAAAAAACCTGCAGAAAATAGACAAGTTCTTAAAATATGGAAAAACAGAAAAAGATGTTAACTAATATGAATTGTCAGAATAATTCTATAAACCTGATGAGATTAAAAAGCAATAATACACATGGAAACTATCTATAAAGGTAATTAAAAACAAATTGCGGACACACCCAACATTCTGTTAGATTTGTCTGTGGGAGAGAGGCTTAATACAGCTATGGTCACCATATTTGCTAAACCAGAAATTGGTCAACATGATCTGAAACCAGGATAAAAATACTTGGAATATAAACTTTACTTTAAAAAATCAAGACTATTTGGTTGGTATACACATAAATAAATTCTTCTATGTATAGGAAAAGTAAATTATGTAAAAGCCTACTGGGAAATGAAGGCATAAAAACCATGTTTCCTATTTTGATGTGCTGTGTTTTCACGCCAGCATTAATGAAGTAATTGGCCAGGCAGCCTGCAGGCTTCATCATATTCAGCCACTAGAGCCAGCAGGTAGGCCTTCCAGGAGCCTGCTGTATGAAGAAAGGTCAGAACCTTCTGGGGAATGCATGAGAGCTCATCTTCACACCAGGGGACGCTGTGTTTGCATAGGGCTCCAAGGAGGTAGGTCAGTTTAGAATGTTCAGAAAGGATGGCCTTGAGTCCAGCAGAGTATGTGCTGCTTAGACTTCTTTGGTTCCGAACGTTCTCTCCAGCCATTTAAACCAACGTCCTGGTGGAGGAGGTGGTTGGAAGAAGATGTGGGTTTGAAAGCTCTGTATGAGATTAGAGCACAAGGTGGTGCTGTCTCCATTCCTGTATAAACAAGGCCAGCTCCAGTAAGAATGAAGGGCGTCCTCCGGGAACACAGAACCTGGCAGCCAGAATGGAGCACGGTCTGGGCAGTACGAGACTGGTGGCAATGAAATCAAGACACAACTGAGGATGGCACCCATCAGGGACAAGGGAAGAATGTCTGAGCTGCAGGAAGAACAACAGAAATGGCAGGAAAATGCAAGACTACGTTAAGAGTGCCGGGGTGGCAGCCAAGAGGGGAATACCTCAGGGACCTTGGGACCCTGTTCTGAGGACCCTGGGGTAGGCTGGGCTCCCATGAGTCTGTGAGTGAGGCCTAAGAGGACTCTTAAGTTCTGGCAACTTGTTCTCCACCTTTTGGCTCTCAGCATTGCAGACAAAGAGATGCTTTTAAAATAATAATCTCGGCTGGGCACGGTGGCTCATGCCAGTAATTTCAGCACTTTGGGAGGCCGAGGCAGTGGATCATGAGATCAGGA